>NW_010548117.1:66968-68111 GCF_000687285.1 Phaethon lepturus | reverse complement strand
AGAAAATTAACTCTATTCTGGCTGACACCAGGACAGTAGATTAGCCACTGGAGAGTGGAGGAGTGGTTTTCTTCTAAAACCTCTAAATAGCATATTAAAATAAGAACTCCACTTCACACTTTGCATTTCCATGCTTTACCTCTTTTTTTTCTATATTTGCCTCTGTTTTGAGTAAAATATTTCTTTTAGGAAGCATTTGTCAGACAAGTTAGCCAGACTGAGAAATCAGGTGCCTTCTTACTGGAAAGATCATCATTCATCCCCAAACACAAGATGTATCTAATAATCACATATTGAGCTCCCTGGCATTAGTTTCAGTGAAGTGGCAGGGTTGCTAGGTTTTATTTTAATATGTTAATCTAATAAAATGATGCAGTTTATTTTATATCTTAAGGGAGAGGTGCTGATATTATCTCAACTTTAGATGAATCCTCACTTGCCTGTACACATCAGCATTCCGATTTATCAGAGTGACGTTACTGGATGTGGCAATTTATAATTGGAAATGGCAGCCTGGAGATTTTCTAAAAGCTTTGGCTTTTTTCTGAATAGTGTGGAATTTCATTAATTATTATTATTCTGACTATGAAAAAAGAATCTGCCCAAGGGCAGTTTTGAGGGTCCTTAGAGAATATTTTCCTCCACAGAAGGTTGCCAAGATTTCAAATTTCTCTGTCAAGAGACTCGGCTTGTTGGTGGGAGGTGACTGGAGTGAGCATGAATGTTTACAGCTTTGGGAAGGAGACCTCAAACGTTGCTCATTCTCTTTGAGGCCATGTTACCTCGCTGCAGTGCGGGAAGCTGTCACAAATTGTAGCCCACCAAACATGCCTCACCAAGACTGCTTCTGCCTTTGCTTTGTACAGTGGGGAAGGAGCTGGAGGCACAGCTCCCCGAGTAAGTTATATTGAGCTCACAGCAGGGTGAGTCCCAGCAAGGTGGGATCCCTTCTAACCCGGCATATGCCAGAGCATAGCTTTCCTTCTCCAGAAAGTGCCTTCTGCAACACAGCCCAAGAGATAGCTGGAAAAAGGAAAATTTCACCCAAAGCCGCGTGGCCAGCAGGGCGAGGGGGGGTTCTGCCCCTCTGCCCCGCTCTGGGCAGACCCCCCTGCAGGGCTGCGTCCAGCTCTGAAGCCCTCG
>NW_010548117.1:28396-66816 GCF_000687285.1 Phaethon lepturus | reverse complement strand
CAGGGCTTGTAGGGGTGTGGTAGGAAGGAGGGGGACAGACGGTTCAGCAGGGCCTGTAGTGACAGGACAAGAGGTAACGTTGTTAAAGTAAAGGAGGGCAGATTTAGACTAGATAGAAGAAATTTTTCACAGTGAGGGTGGTGAAACCTGGCCCAGGTTGCCCAGAGAGATGGTCGATGCCCCATCCCTGACAACATCCCAGGTCAGGTTGGACGGGGCTCTGAGCAACCTCATGTAGTTGGAGATGCCCCTCTTCATTGTAGGGGGGTTGGACTCGATGGCCTTTGAAGGTCCCTTCCAACCCAAACTATTCTATGATTCTGTGATTCTATGATTCTACGATTCTATGATATGAAGACTGCAATCTGAAGCTGCAAGCACAGGGTCGCAGTATCAGAGATGGTTGAGGTTGGCAGGAACCTCTTGAGAAAAATTCGTTGAATTCTGCTCGAGCAGGATGACCTACAGCCAGTTGCAGAGGACCACATCCAGTTGGCTTTTAAGTATCTCTAAGGATGGAGATTCTACAGTGCAAACCACCTTATAAAAATGGACATTATAATTAAGGAAGGTACTGGAAAATAGATCTATGTTGCCTAGGTTCTGGAGGAAAAGGGGTGAAGGAAGAGGAGGTATAATCTTCTGCAATGAGGGGAAGCAGAATGAGAAACTGCATTGTAATATTTTCTCAAAACCTAAAAATTATCATAAACTTTTTCGAAGTTAGAATTCTCCTCTATACTAGGGTTTTTTCCCCACCAAAGAGATCCTTATGGAGCAACTCTCTTCTTTCATCCTCTGCTCACCGCACATATGCAGAGCAAACAGGACCATGGCCCTTTTATCGTGTGAGCCCTTCAGACAATTCCCTACCAATGAGCAAAACAGAAAGACGTTTGGATCCATCCCATGGCTGTGAGTGACTCATCTGTCTAGAGCAGACAAATCCTTGTGATGAGTCACTTTCTTTCGTTGCAAGGTTAAAAGTAAGTAAATGAAAGGTGATAATACAGCGTTTTAAAGCTCCCTCCACTGCAGTAGTTAGAAAAACACATCAGCTTTAATCCTGAAGCCTCAGGGTGTAAGGCTAGGGGTACAGCATTGTATCTTGCCACGATGGGAGGTTTTCACCTTCGTATCAGCACCTGCTAGAGATGAAACATCCATGTGCATTGCTCCAGAAGGGCTTTGTCTACGCTGCTGTAGTCGATGCTCCACACCGAAGAGCTGCATATCAACTGAGGCGCAGACTCCGCTGCAGCTACTCAGCGCCATAATAAAGGAGTGATAAGGACAGAAACAGCTCTGAGAGTCTTATGAGGGGAAAAGATGGACAAAGAGGGATTACCAAAATAATCCAAAATTACTCATCTATGCATAAGGCTTCCCATTTTTCTTTCCTCTGTAACTCACTTTCTGTTTTGTTTTAAAGCTATGTGAGAAAAGTCCAGAGAAGAAAAGACAAAAAAGGAGATGATAGCCAAAGAAACCATGTAAAGTTTTCTAAAATATGTAAGCAGAATATCAGAAGGGGTCTCTCTTAGTCTAAGCTTCAACTCTACAAGCTAGCATCCCCGCTTAGCCAGGATTTGCAGGCCAGGATATAGACTTTGGACACTCTATTTGCTTTCATCCCCAACTATTTTCTGTGGATCCATGAGGAGGTCCAAGGTTGGAGGTACCCACAAGGTAGAGGGTCAGTTGATGCCTGCCTCCCCATCTGCTGGCAAGGACCACGTGTTGTAAGGATTACAACAAATCCATGTCTGGAGTACTTACAAAGGGTATCAAAGCATAAAAGTGACCTTTCAAAAGGATTCAGATTATTCAGCATGTTTACTTAATCACTTCTTCAGCCATAGCCAGTGAGAAAGTCTGTACCCTGAAGCAAGATTTTGCTCCCGCCTTATTCTTTATGTTTTCTGTTTCCTCATTGTTCTTTCTCCTGTGATTTTCCTCTTTTCTGTCTGTGGTTATTCTAGTCTTCCACCTGTCTTTATCTCCCTGCAGCAACTCCTAACTCATAGACTCACCTTAGTCTTTCTACTGAAATGATCACCAGCAGAAGAGATTTAAGGTATATGCAGAAACTCAAACACTTCTGCTGAATAACTTTTTATTTTGCTTTTGTTTGAATTCAGAGTGAAAAAAAATGGGAAATTTGGCACAAAAGAAAGTGACTTATAGCTGCTAATATTTTTATTGCAGAAATAAAATAAAGCAAAAATGCAAGGACCTGTATACCATACCATGGCATATACAATGCTACATAGAGACAATGTGCCTCGCATTAGGACCATTGCTCAACATTGTCAATACAGTACGATTGTACCTCTGACAGTAAATAACATCTGGGCAGTTATCTCGTCTCAAATCCAGCTCTCACAGCCTGACTGTATTCATGCTATTCAGCTCTCTTACCCACCAAAACAGGGTGGCCACATGCACACGTGGGTGGCTCCTGGATTGAGGTGCATCTAAGATTCAGTAACATTTACATGGAGGTATGAGGGTATCATTCCAGACACGTGTGCCCAGTTTTTAACCCAGTTGTATCTTAGATGACCAAGCAGTTTGGTGGATTTGGCGCTCTGACTCTTTATATTTCATTGTCTTCCAATTTTCTCCATTTCGGAGACATCTTACAGAGCAGGTGAGCCAAAGGGGCAAAAATGAGGAAAAGCTACTGTGGTGGTTTTTCTCTGGAAAAATTATTGAAGTGGCATTTGAGCTATGATTAATTTATTTCATATTCAGAATTTAGTGAATTTTTTTGTCACATCACCCATCACAAATAAAAGGAAAAAAATAGAAACCTGTTTGATGCCTGGGGCATGTTTTAGTTTATTGTTCAGGTCAGTTCATTTCAATGCTTAATTTTTAATGGTTCATTTAACATAACTGTTTAGACTAGAAAATATTTTCATATAAAACTTGGGTTTTTGGGGTCAGTTGCTGTCACCTCAAAACATTTAAAGTCTCAGATGACAGATTAAACCACTTAGAAAAGGTGGTAGTCTTGGTTGGGCACTTGAATGGGACTCAGCAGACTCAAGCTGAATTTCACTCTCTGCTACTGATTCTTGATGTGACCTTGGGTAAAACATTTAGACTGTATCTCCAAAGGTTTTTGAGTACAAATAGCTCTGCTCACACAGTCACTTGCACAATGTTAATATTTGCCACTCAGTATCCTTCCTGTGAAAGACGGAAATGATAATTTTCTACTACATATAAAAGTGAAATCCAGCAGTGTCTGAAGTATCCAAAACTCTGCGCTGTTAGAGGGTATAGGAGCTTCTTATTAAAAACTGTTGTCTGGTAGATAACATGTTTGTAAAAAAACCACAATGTTATAGTGCCAGGTAGTTATTGCTCTCCTCTAAACTACAAATAAGAAATAATCTTTCCGTTGGTGATGCACAGTTTCTATTTTTTCCCTAACATTTGACACCATTTTTTGATTTCTTCCAGAAACAAAACTGCAAGAACAAAAACATTCATAAACAGCACATTTTCAAGCCTTCCAATTATCCTTCCTCTCTACTTTTTTCTTTATCCCAGCTGGGTCATCTTCCTCTGCCGAGCTCCCTTGCACACCTCCAGAAGGTACTTCCTTCGCATACTTTCCTCAAAACGCAGTACGAGTTCATCAGATGCATTGGCAACCCTTGTGTCATTAGACTTACCTCGTTCACAAAGGGAGTAAGAAAAATGTTAATTCAGTAGGAATAGGAAGAGGAATCTATCTTCTTTTCTCTGAAGACAAACCTTCGAAAGGGTTTTCACAATCCCAAGTATTAGCTACATAGCAGTTGCCTTCCGGGTGCCAGGTTCTCCTTCCAGCCCTTATTTCTTGGTCACCCAAAAGAGGAACCTTATTCTGATATGGGTTCACGATCATGACAGTATCACAAATGATTGTGAGTGACAAGTTAATTTGTGTGGAAAGAAAGGGCACATGCCAGAAGAACACAATTTAATAAGACTTTGCTGATTTACCTGAGTGAAAATCTTTGTATGCTGCTTCTTGCCTAATCAAGACTTTTTTTAGCAGTCATCAAAATTCACACAGGTTGTAGCGGCCCTAAGAGCTTCAATACTTGAGGCACAAACAGTCTATTTTTCTGGATAAATCCATTACAATGTCCTCCTCTGCTGCCTTTTGACCACACTCCCCTATAGCTTGCTTTTTCCCCAAATAGTTGTACTACAGAGATCCATCAGTAATTTTACAGCTATCAGAGAACACTGGTTACAGGAGGGACACAATCTAACTTTTTGTTAAGTTTAGCCCAAGGTCTCTAAGAATGTATAGCTTAAATGTTTCTTTCATACAATACACTCTCTATCATTTCACTGAACTCAGGGTGTTTTCATCTTCACAACTTTCATACCTTTTTCCAAAGCAAACCCAAGCATGTGGAGCAATATTACTTACAGTGTCTCCACAAATAACTGAAGCAAGCAATATATTGAAACTAGGGTTATAGTGACTTACAAGAGGATAATTTATCTATGGAAAATTATATTACTGTTGTCAATTATTCTCTGCTCTTCAGACCAAGAGCAGAGGCCTGTCTCAATAGGGATAGAAATATATAACTCCTTGCCACTGTGTATACTGTGAAGTCAGATTTGCACCCAAATCCGTACCTGGGGAGAGAGAAAATCCTTCACAGTTTATGCTTACAGTGGCAGTTTTCACAGAGCTGTGGCCTGCACTCACCTTTAAACCAGCACAAGTGGTAATCACGAGTGTCAAACTTAAGCATTTAAAAGTCATTAGAATCATAGCATTTAATATATTTTCCTCAAAATTTCAGAGCCCTTTGGACTCAGAATTTTATGCTTCTTTTGCCTGGCCTAATGAATGTCAATCATTAAAAAAAAAAAAAATGAGGTTCTTCATACAAAGTGTATCTCTCTAGGAAGAGTTACTCTAATAAAACTACTCCCAAATATTATGAGATCATGACACTGTTGTGAAATACTGAATATTTCACAGCTAATATTAATTAGATGAGAGGACTTGGAATCCAGGTTTTATTGTCTTCCCTCTGAGAAAGCAGTAGTTTTACCTGTTTGATCTCTCTTTTCCTGTCTGTAAAATGGAGATAATACCACTCTTTTGCATAAGAATTGTGAGATGAGGGCAAACCTTGGCTTAGCAGCAAGATTTTGAGCTTCAGTCATGAGAGCTGAGTTCTTGTTCATAATTCCACCACCTACATGATAACAGCCTTCGTTAATGCTCCCATATTTCTCTTCACTGTCAATTTTGCTTATTTTATCCCAGTAGATTGTGCATTTTTGAGGACAGGGCTCTGCTTTCACACCGATATTTGTGCAAGACCGAACAAAACGAGAGTTCTGTTACATATGTACTGCTATTCCCAGTGTTTACAAAGTGCTTTAAAACCCTCTCCTGAGGATCGATCGACGTGATACAGAACCTTGGCTCTGTAGCAAGACCCATGCTTTGCTATATACAAACAGGCTGATTTCACTGCCATAAAGGGAGTCATGAGCCTGCTCAAAAATACTGAGCATAAAGGTATTTATCGATGCAGTGAGATAACTCACGTTAGCTCCCGAATTTGAAAAATCTAGATTTAAGCATAAAATGCAAAAACACTTGTTTTTGAGGGAGGCTTATGAGGCACTCTCAGCACTTGAGATAGGCATTTTCTTGCCCAAACGGCCTTCTCTAGCTTTAGTCATTTCAGAGTAAGCAGACAGTGCTTTCAGACGCAATCTCAGCCCGCCCTTCGCCAGAACATCGCTGTGCTCGTTCGCTTCCTTCCCAAAGCGAGTCCGTGGTGCTCTCCCGTCCTGAGGGCTCTGCAGGGATTGCACAGGAGTTGGTAGTCGGCAAATCACCTGACGAAGAGTGCGACGGCATTTTAGCATCGAGGCTTCCCACAGGAGACGCTGTATCTTCAAGGGGGAGAGGCAGAAGGGGCGGGGGGGAGCGGGAAGGAGGATGGATGCGCGGTGGCAAGCACCCAGGGTGTCGCTTACAGTCGGTTGGCTGCAGTCGTCAGGGTTCACTTCCATTAAGCTTTGTGTCAGTTCAGAAACTTTACACACGAGGCTGTGTGAAGTGTTCTGCCACTGCTGACAGCCCGGGGCTAGCCCACAGTACCTATCTTGTCACTGGTTTTCCAGAAAACCTCTCTGAGAATTAGTTGCATGTGTTGGCCAAGCTAACCATAAGAGATGAGGTTTTATCTGTTTGTTAGCTTGGGACTGGATTTATTATTATTATTATTATTATTGTTGTTGTTGTTGTTGTTGTTGTTATTGTTAATTATTAATTATTATCATCATCATCATCATCATCATCATTATCATTATCATTTACTTGGTTTGAGATGGGATCTTTGCAAGGGCTGGGTCTTGGTTTGGGGTTGTAAGAGAGAGGGAATCACCATAAAATACTGTAAAGCATAACTGAATATTCAGTATCACAAGAAGAAAGGAGTGATGGTAATGAGGTGAGTTCTCATATCACGAAGAAAAGCCGCCTCTGTAGGCTTTTAACTAAGGTTGTAAAAGAAGCATCAAAAGTGATTCTAAGAATGTGATGGGAGTTGTTCTGAGTCTGTATTTCATCTACCTCAAAAATGCAGAGATTATTATCAAGAACAACTCCAGTAAATTTAGCTTGCTTTCAAAAGGGAAGAGACTAGTTGTCATACTATTGCCAGGTACGGAGCTAAAGAACTGTAACTAATTTTTTAAAATCTGTACGTCATTGCGGTATTTGATTAATCGGGAACAACTACACAATGGCTGTATGTGGACCAACGTTTAGAATATTTTCTGTAGGAAACTTTAAGGTTGCTTCTTCACTGGTTATCTCTCATTTTCTTTCTAGTGTTAAGTTAGAAAGGAATGTATTTTTATTATAAGTTACTTGTTTCCACATCATGGCTGGGGGATAATGATTGAGATAGACTCTTCTAGACACTGTCCAAATACTACAAAAACATCTTTGCTGTGAAAAATACACTCAGACTCTTTCCAGAAGATGCCAAACTGAATTTTATGAAATGAAGTCCAAGCTTCAAGATCTGTGCTCACACCAAGCAACACCATCACCCCCCTGCTTTTGCTTTGCTTATTCCTTTGGTAGTACAAAAGCTGGGGAAAAATTAGGAGGAAGGCAGGAATATATATGTACATTTAGGGCATAAACCTGGGACCTAGAAGTTCTGGAGCTGAGTTCAAGAGTTGGCCCAGAGAAGAAAAGCAAATGCGTGTATGCATAATAAAAAAGATATTTATCTCTCAGTGGATCACAGGAATTCAAGTATGTGCCTGAGCTCTTTGCAGAAAGGGGGTCTGACACTGACTCACTCTGTGCCTTTAAATAAAAACGTCTCTGATCTACACTTCTTCATTTTCCTTGGCTGATAATAACCAGTTAATATTTATGGATCATGCTGAAAACAATTTTTACTCTGATTATAAACCTTAGGGTGCAAACTTTGTCTCCATCTCTGATCTCTGCCTTACATCTCACCAGTCAGGCTGCTTGTGTTTAACAAGTGAATAATGAGGCTGGCAAAAACAAAGTCAGATCTTTTTTTGTGTGTGTAATATGATTTCATAAGCCAATTCCCTGCTCCTAGGAAACATTTCTGCCGCCCTGCTCAGAAAAGCAAACATGTTTTTTTTATTTTAAGTTGCTCTTTTAGGTTTCATATCCCAGGTCTCTTTATTTTCCTTTCTGCAGGCTTCCTTTTTGAGTTACAAATGAGGAAAAAGGGCAGGAAAGGAAAAGAGAGAAAATGAAAGCTGAAACTTTGCCAGCTAAATGTTTTCAAAGCATAACATTTATACACTGAACATAACTTTCCTTCTTCTTCAAGTTCTAGCCTAGCTTCTTTAAACTTCCAGGTAGTGTTATTGCTCAAAAGCCAACACCTTCATTGGGTTTGTTTAGCAGCTGAGTATAAACTCCCATCTGGGGACACAAATACATGTGCCTGTGGGAAAGCGGTCCTTCTACCCATGCTACTGCACTCAGGGGTGGGCAGTGAGGAGGAGGAGACCCAGCAGTGCTCTGATACAAAGCTGGTTCCATGCCCCATCTGCCTCTCTCTCCCTTTCCCACCCGCTAAAGCACTGAGGAACCACAGTAAATTTAGGGGCAGTACATTTATACCTTGCCTGTGACTCAGACTTGTGGTGTTTCTTTCTTTAGGGACAACCCTTCCTCTAGGTTTGCACAATCAATAATAGAGCAGGTGTCTTCAGGTGGTACTCTGACCTCGTGGTCTTTAAGGTTATAGTTACACTAGCAAATAAAGGGGGCTAGGGACTGCTCTCTTGTGTCCTGCTGGGAAGGTTTGGCTCACATCCCTGCGTACAACCAAACCCTCAGCCTTCGAAACAGGTCAACTGCCTCCAGCCTGCCTTTCGGGAACAGTCCCTGCTCGGTGCTAACCCCGGCCCGTGCTGATAACCTCATGGTGCGGATGATCAGACAGGAAGCCTGTGCCCTCGCCTTGTTTATACAGTAAAGCATAGCCTAAGAGTCTACTGAAGATTGTCTCCACGGTGAAGGAGGAGAACAGACATCTCCAATGTGGGGTTCATTCCTCCTGGTTTTAAATTGGTATTGCCTTGTTTATACAGTAAAGCATAGCCTAAGAGTCTACTGAAGATTGTCTCCACGGTGAAGGAGGAGAACTTCATTCCTCCTGGTTTTAGATTGGTATTTTAGGATGGGATTGTCTGAGGCAAAATATCCCGATCCACATCTGTGAGCAACTTATTGCTGGGCTTTGTGTCTAGCACAGACATCTGCTTCCCCTCTGTAATCAGTGGAGAAAAATAGGGGAAATATCTCCCAAGCTTGATTGAATCAATCTTAAGACAAAAATATTTGGTTACATGGATTTAGTCACTTTTGGAAAGTTTCTTTCTCCCTATTAAACAGGGGGATCCTACGTGCTCAATTTTCAAACAAGTGAAGTTAGGAAGAGGGATTCCACCTGTTAAGAGCTGCTTTTGATGCCATTGCTAAAAAACCCACTGTTCAGTCATGAACCAGGACTTCTAACAGACAGAGGCAGAAATTGTCATAAGGAGACATCCACCCAGTGACATCGAGGCTCTCTACAATCAGCAGTGAGAAAGAGGCACTCCTAGGGTATGTTTATCACCCTGCAGAAGATATTTGAGATGTCAGATGAGTTATCCTCTAGAATTACCTTTTTTTTTCTTTTTTTAACTAATGGTCCAGAAAGCCCAGGGTGACTGAACCACCCCTACTGAAATATAAGGCTTTACTTTTTAGATGCCCAGTATTGGGTGAAATGAATCTTGCCCAGAAAGTCTGTCCTGTCCCAAGAAGTTGACTATAGCATCCCAAATTTTTGTTAATCAGGAAATGTATGTGTAAAAACTTCACAGAATATGTATATAATCAGAACAAAAAAGACTTCTCCGGCTCATTTGATTGAAAAGATCAAACATTTACAAATATCTCACCCTGTTTTGAACTGCAAATCATGGGGAATGGCTGAACTTTACAGAACACCACGGATCGTATGTGAATAATCTGTTATTCTCAAATTTCCTCTGAGATTGTGCCATTGCATGTCTAAATGAAAGATCGTTTCTTTTCAGGAAAGTGTCAAGCTGCACCACAATTTTCTGACATAAAAAAATTCCAGGCAAAATATAAAATAGGGGATAAACCCAGGTGGGCTTGTGTTTCCTTATGTCTCAAATACATACTGTATCTGAAAGAAGGAGAATGAAAACACGCAGACAAAGTCTAGATGTCAGATAAATGGAGATCTGCTATGAAAAAAAGTCCAAGCATGGAGTCTATCAGTCTCAGAAAGGCTGAGAGCAATGTCAAAGGTACAGATACATATCTGAACCATGGTATGTTGGTGCGACATTATAAACATTGATGAAAGAATTCAGGGAGAACCAACTTTTATTTTTCTCTTTATCTCCCACTGAGGAGCTAAAAAAGTTCCTTGTTCTATGCTTGTAGTTCAGATCAAATACACAAATCCAGCAGCTGTCAATTTTCTATAAAGCACATCCACTTCTAGAAACTAGCAACTTGCATTGGTATATCTCCTCTTCATCGTGGTGGAGGGGAAACAAAAGCCTCCAGACGCAGCCCACAAGTATTTGGGTTCATGTGAGCAGAAGGCTCTCACTGGTAGGGCCTTTGGCTAACTTCATTTGGGAAATAAGGCAGCTGGGACAGAGGGTTTCTGGAGATACGCAGAAGGGTCTTCCTAAGAGGGATATTTCAGCCTCCACTAAAATTTCAATGTACCATCACTTTTTCTCTGCTAGGAAAGTGTGGGGTTTTAAAAGCATGTTCAAATTCTACCATAGAGAAGACAGGTGACAAAACTCCCTTGGCTTTACACTAGGTCTAGTCACTGTGTGTCAAAATGGGAAATATTTGGGCTCTTGGGTGAAGTTCATACTTACTTTTGTGCCATACGAGAGGTCCAAGGTATTGTGCAGCTATAGATACTGTGCCTATCCACATCATATGTGGTGAGAAACAAATTTCAACATTTTTTTTGCTCTATGGTGCCAGAGTCCTTCTCCTTGAGGCTGTTTCATGCTAAACACAGATGGACGGCTATTTCTAAGGTAGCCATAGTCCATTTTCAGAGGATCCCTCCAGAAGCTGGTCCAAATGATAACCTGCTGCAGAGGATAATTAGAGGAGGAAAGTCAGGAGTAAGACTGCAGCACCTGGGAGATGGTGAGCAGCGCAACAGCCTTTGGGGCCATACCTTACCTTTTAACTACCTTTGGGTTAGATAAAAAAAGGCTGCAGGGGAAGAAGCCAGCAATTTTTCTGGAATTCACTTGGGAGGTAAACCATGGTGAATCTCCAGGGGATGGCAGACAAACCATGCAACTCCTTTGAAAAAAACAAAAGAAAACAAAAAAACCCCACAATGCTGCCCTGTTCTATGTTGCAGGAGAGGTTAATATTTTTTATTATCGTCTTTCTTTGGAAACCAAGGGTCATGAGTGATTTGTTAATTGTATTGAGAGCACTTAGGAAATATCAGAACTATGTCAGTCCTTTGGAGAGGCAACCAGCAGAACTGACCTTGATGGAGTTTTGAGCTACTCATTTGTCAGTAATTAGCTATAAGTAAAACTGGAGTAAATATTCTTAGGGAGAATAGGGATATTTTTAATCTTTTTTTTTTGTTCAACAGGGCTGACTGATTTCATTTTCTTTTTAGTCGTATATGAGACTAAATTGAAATGGGGGCTTTTATGATTTATATTTTCAAAATGTATGAAAGACAGCAGAACGTTGTGACGGGGTCATCTTAGCTTTCTTTGTTAAATCAGAAGAGATCAATAAAAATGTTAGAAGTAATGGGTAGGTTTTGAAAAGCCCAAGAGGGACTTAGTGTGCTCACTTTCATACATTTAATGGGAATTGGAAACCTAATTGCTATTTGTGCCTTAAAACTGTCTCCCAGTTATAACAAAAGAGATGATCACTGAAAATAAGATTGAGGGCTCGTGGACACCTGTATTATTTCTTCATGTGCTACATCTATCACTCTTACAGGTTTCATGTGACATGAGTATTGCCCTTTGACAAAAATATTATATCTGCACTCTTAATGCAAAATCTATGTTTAATTCTATGGAAGAGGTTTGATTTTAAACATAAACACAGATTTATGCTTGGGCTAAGGCTGTTGTAATTAAGCAGACTGTATTTCTCCCTTATTTGGGACCTCTGACTGTTAGTACAAGCATTCAAGTGATTTTGTAGGGGGAAAAGAAGAGCAATGAATGAAGACCCATGATTTCTAGATTCTGTTCCTGGCCTAGCCAGGTGACACAAACCAAATTATTTCTGGCCATTAAATACTGTATAAAATGGAGGGAATGATACTGATCTCCTTTGTAAAACACTTTGCAATTTCTTGAGGGTCAGCAGTAGACAAGAATATCATTGCATGGTAAGGCAATGCGCTGAACTAACACATCCAAGTACGAAAGCAGAGGCTCACTCATTGAAACTCTAAGTACTCTTTAACTATTGGGAATAATTGCTACAACAAATAACTCCCCACTGTGTTCCCATTATCCCTTCCTTTCATCAATGCTTGAGT
Organism: Phaethon lepturus; assembly: GCF_000687285.1. Lineage (NCBI taxonomy): Eukaryota > Metazoa > Chordata > Aves > Phaethontiformes > Phaethontidae > Phaethon > Phaethon lepturus. The sequence continues at coordinate 54,667 of NW_010548117.1, read as the reverse complement.
TTTGTAAGGTGGGGATTGCAAGCCATTTATCTCCTGAAGGGAGAGATCAGAAAGGTTTTAAGTCATTGGAGGTGCCATTGAGGCTCTAGCAAAATAAGAGCTGCGGTTAGGAAAATCTACAGATGCAGCCAAGTTTCAGATTTCAGAGGTATTTTACTCTTTTTTTCAGAAAAGCAGTTGGATACTGTATATTACACAAGCTCATGTACAAAGAAAAAGGTATGGAAATTAACTTTCTCTCTGGCTATAATAAACTACCAAGGGAAATTCATAGCAAATCTGTCTACTATAGTTAGTCCTGCGACAGAGCTATTACAGGAAAATAAATAGTGGCATTGGTCAAAAGAATGTCAAGATGCTTTCAAGTTGGCTAAGCAGATACTTACATCCTACAGGGTTTTAGTGCACTTTGTCCCGTCCCTGCCAATCCACTAAACTACTGGTGCTTCACTGTATGAGGTCAGGAGTGGTGATTTCTCACAAAATGCCAAATAACCCAGAAAAGCCTGTAGCATTTGCATTGAAAATACTTCCTAAAGAGGAAAAGGACTATGCACAGAAGAGGTGAAAGGAGGCAGTGGGGCGGAACTCGCAGGGACTGTATGCAGAGGAATTGAACTTCACAGTCTTTCCGCTGTAGTAAAAGCTCAGCAAAAAACATGGCCTTCATCAGAGATGAAGAAGTAGGAAAAAGGTTAAGCTAAGTACTCAACATTACAGTTGGAAGAAATGACATGATTAATGGGAGGAAGAAAAAAAAAGGATAATGATAAACTAAAAAGATAATGATCATTCTCAGCACAGAATGATATCCAGACCCTAAATTATTATACTTTTGTACTAAGTGTAGCTTAACTCTGGCTGTATATGTGATAACCCTGTAAAGAATACAACTAGAATATGAATAGTAGGTTAAACTGGTACATGCAGTAATAGGAAACCAGCTTTTTTTGTTCCAGCAAATCATTTCTTTAACACAAACAACTGTGGTGTTTGATACAGAACTTCTTGGGAATGAAGGCTAATTTAATGAAGATGAGTAGATGAGGATAAAATTTTCAGATAAAGTCACAAAGCTGTTCAGGAAAAAATACACTTTCTCTCAATTCCCTCTTTAAACTCTATGGTTTGATAGTGAGACTCAGGTAAAGAAGACAGTGCCTCAGCTGCCTAACAGTCTGGTGAATATGGTATCTTCTGAGATACTGGATAAAAGCCTTAGTGTCAAAACTAAGGGGCCTGTGTACAAAACAGAAAGTGTATCTCTTTCCATGTAATTAGAGAGAAAATTAAAAATTATTTAAATCTGAATTTTTGGGGGAGGGAGAATTATTTGAATATGTATTTGCTGTCAAAAACCTTCCAGGTACGCAGAGAATGATAATTTTTAAAGTAATTTCTTAGGATACCTACCAATATAACAATATTGTCCCTTCAGAGGCAACACCTTTTAATCTCATCATCTATATGATTTTGCAGTCTTACAGTAAACAAAGACTCGTCTCATTTGAAGAGCCATCACCTTGAATTACCAGATCAAAACAGAAACCACACATTCTCACACAATGTAATCCAAAACATACCAAAATTTAAGAGGAATCTTTTCTACTGAGTTCCTTGATTTTTAGATCAGAACAATGGCCTACAAATCCCAAGTCAAGCTTTCTTCCTCCTTCTAGGCTAGAATCACAAGATTGCATAATTTAGCTTGGAAAAAACCTCATGAAGGCTCTAGTCCAACCACCTGCTCAAAGGAGAGTTATCTGTAGCGTCAGACCTGGTTACTGTGTGCAGCTGTATTTTGAAAAACCTCCAAGGATGGAGACTGCACAACCCCTCAAGACAAATCTCTCCAATAGCTGGCTGTCAGGGGAGAATTGTTGTTCATTATTCTGGTTGGAATCTCTCTTGTTTCAGGTTACACCTATTGTCTATCATCCTCTCACCATGCACCAATGTCAAGAGCCTGGTTACATCTTCTTGATAACAACCATGTAGGTACTAGAGGCTGATCATGGATCTCCACAAGCAACCACTTCTTAGGGTTCAACAATCCCAGGTCCCACCGCCTCCTTGCACTGAGGAAGTACTCCAGGTCCTGAGCACCTTTGTGGCCCTCCACTGCACTTATTTTTGTTGATCAGTCTTTTATGTATTGGGGCCTGAAAGTGGATGCAGTAGCCTAGATGTAAACTAAGGTGGACAATTCCTTCTATCGGTCTGCTGGCTCTTCCCCTGTTCATGCAGCCCAGTATGCTGGTGGCCCTTGTTGCTGCCAGGGCTCACTGCTGGCTGATGACCAAGGACGTTGGCCACAGAGCTGCTCCCTGAGCAGTCGGTCCCCAGCCTGTGTAACTGCAAATGACTTTTCCTTCTCATGTGCAGGGCATTTGTCCTTGTCGAATTTCAACAGGTTCATCACTCCAGATGGTAACGCAGCCTTGAAGCCTATCTGGTCCCATCAGTTTGGTGTCATCTGACAACTTGCTGAGAGTGCACTCCATCTCCTCCTTGAGGTCATCAGTAAAGAAATGAAAAAGAACAAGCCCCAGGAGAGATCCTGAGTTACCCACTTCTCACTGGTCTCCAGATAGAATATGACCCATTAACCACTACCCTCTGAGTCCAACCATCCAAGAAATTTTTTTGCCCGTGCAGTTGTCCATATCTAACTCCTCCTTCATCTCAGTCTTTCCAGAGCAGGAAGTCAGTCTTCTTTTGGAGAATTTGATAGCACTCAATTAAAAAGAAAAATTTGATACTTATTTAGACCTCCAGGTCTTATCAAAATACAGCTAACAGCAGCAATGAATGCCAGAAGTGACCATCTTAACTATCTAAAAGATTTTTTTGTCATATTGATGGTCTGTATTGAGCCAAAACATTTAGAACAAGAAACATACCTGCGGCACTTACAGACAATGATTTCTAAAGTCCCTGATACAGCACAAACATCACTATCTAGGCTGTAGAGTATTTGAGTCTAGGTAATATCAAGGTGGTGGTAAGAAATGTTTCTGGCTGCCCAAGTTTGATGATAGACAGTTCAGCACATTGCTTAAATACCTAGGAGCAATGCCAATTAAAGTGAAATTCTGCTGGTTTAACACTCTCGTACAAGCCTTGTAAACAGACTGGCAAATCAAGAAACAGACTTCACTGAACTATTATGGTGTGCAGGTTTCACAGGAACTTTGGAGGGAATTCTTTAAACCTTCATTAAAAAATACACCTAGTATCACAAAACATGAAAAATATTTTTAGGCAGCTAGCTATAAAAGGAGGGCAGCCAGGGGAAGCTTTATATGTTCATATTAAAGTCCAGAGCAGAAGGTTCAGGTTGCTGGTTCCATTACAGAAATATCCCCAGCTCTATCAAAAAAGCCTGTTTCTAAAGGGAGCTCTTTATTCGCTGTCTTGAGATGGAAACACGAATTTGATATCTATGAAAGGCCAACAGGGTTAGCAAGAAAACAGAGAGAAAGAGGACAGAAGTAACCTTTACAAAGCACTTCTCTATCTGATACTCTTGAGTAGACTTGGCTGAATAATCCTCCTCAGATATTATTCATCGATGTGAATGCTGTCATTTTTCTCCTCCATTGCTGCCAAATAATGATTTGTAAATAATTCTTATTTGCAGGTAGTCCGACAGTAATATTGCAAATGTTGGCTATCAACATTTAAGTGTTTGCAAATCGATTCGGTTTTCTTTCCCGCCCCCCCCCCACTCCTTGTTTCCTGCCAGATGCAACTATAAAAGAAATTCAAAGGCATGGAGCGAAAATTATATTCAAGTGTGTATTTTCTTGGAAATATTACGAGGAGTCTGTAGCTTCTGCAATGGGAGTAAGTGATGTGAGGCTTAAGCAACACATTAAACGGCTAACAGCAGCAGAAGTGAAAGCTCTGGACATTACATACACAGACCCTGATGTCTCCCAGGAAGGCTGGGATCATTAGTCTTGGTTCACTGACTTAGAGTTGGAGGTTCCTGATGAAAAGGACATAACACCAGGCTCAAGCTGAGGCTAATGGGAAACAATATGCATCTGCAGACTCTGATGTTACTAATCCAGCTCCTGCTGAGGATGAACAATTGGAGCAAGGGAATATTCCTGAAGCACTGACAAACTGCAATTGAGGATTAGAAAAGCCCCCTGAATGTCTGAATTTGTAATATGTCTTCAAGTTGTCATTATAAACAGTTACCCCATAAAGCAAAGAATCTTTTTTCATTTAGGAGTATTTTATGAAAAATCATAGCAGTGTTAGGCTTTTGGTGGTTACTTTCTTTCTTCCTTTATTTTTTTCCTGCTGAGTTTGGTAGGAAATCTAATGTGGCTGTTTCTATCAGCTGCATATAAATTATGCAGAAAGTGTCCTGATACCTCGATACAGTAATTTTTAAGTACAGTACATATAATTTAGCAATATTTTATGTCAACATGCACTCCCACATGCCCTGGATCCTCTCGAAGGCTCAATGTAATCATGCTGAAATCATACAGCAAATTCTGACCACTGAACAACTTCAGCATTCAAACATCCTTCTTTTTGTGTAAATTAAGTTGTACCAGATAGCATCAGCACCAAAATTTGATTGTCTGCATCCTTGCTTTGCGGGAAAATCTCAGTTGTATTTTTGGCTTAATCTAACTACTTCTCTCCCAACCAATCTGCAGCCACAGTTCAGGAATTAACTTGGGCAGTGATCATTTCCAATAAGCATTTGGGATGTGCCCACCCATTTTGGAGAGTAAGTGAGTTCAATAGTGTGGATGTAGCCAGAATATTGCAATTGGCTTTAGGGAAGAAGCCACAAGACCACTCAGTATGCTGGTATAAACATGGCCTGATTGTCCTAGGTAACATCTAGGGCAGTCCCAAACACATTGTAGTTTTTATTGCAGTAGTAGAGCCATCTGGAATCAAATTAATATGTGTTTACCAACTCTTTAGTTCAACTCAAATAGAAGGTACAATCAAGGCATGTCACCAAGTATGGCATTTGCCTTCCAAAACCTAGCATTGGGTTTAGCAAAACTGACAGGCTGGACCTAAAGTTGTAACGATGGCAGTTGTGATGATTTTTACGCTGGGGGATGAGCTTTTGAATAGCGAGGTTCTGCCTGTTGACACAAGGCCCATTTCTTTTGGTTATTTTTCACAAATGACATGAGGATTCTTGGAGGTCTATGCGGTACCTAAGAGCACAGGTTGAATTGCTACCACCCAAGGATATGACAGACAGATTTTTCAGGATAGGTTACATTTTTAAAAGAAGCTTGGGGAAAAAAAGTCTCTTTTCTCCTGTCACTTAGTCGCAGGTTGACAGCTTTCCATAAAAAAGTACATTCCATGTGTCTAGGAACAAAAATCATCATAAAAGGTTCCTTTGCAGTTCCAGTTTCCTGCAAGAGGCAATAAACAGATTCAGTCTGTTGACGCAACTCAGCTGAATTACAAGCCTGTAACAAAATTTGGAATCCAGTTTGTTTTCTCCTTCTTTCTCAGTGTCAGAATTTAAATTTTACAGTGTTCTCTAGAATTTATTTTCCACAATTTTTTTTTTGTTATGGGTGGAAGAATTTTTTTTAATGATGAATGCCATAGCACTGTGGTAGCAAATTATCTCTACTCATTTTGATAGACAAAGGATATTCTTTGCAATCTTTATTGAAAAAGAACACTTAAAGACAAGGTGGAAACAGAAAGACTGAACAACTGTTAGGTACATATTTTATAAAAGTTCAAGGTTACAAATCCTACTTTATGTCTTCTTAAAGGGAATTAATTCTGCCAAATATACATCCTGAACTTCGCTTTAGAATCAGGCTGTGATTCACCTTCTTAAAGTAGACATCTAATATAAATGAGTAACTAGTTCAACTAAAAACATTTGTTGCAGACATCTAATTTCTTATAAAAAGATAAAATTGAAGGAGTTGAATTCCACCCTTTTCAACTAAATTTCTGTGTGTTGGCCTAGATTTTTAGTTGTACAAACCAATCTGTAACTCCTTTTAGGAGATACACCCATTTGTACATATTGAATATATTGCCTTTTTCTTTTCCCTTTCCTTACACCAGTGACATCAAAAGGTAAAAAGTGTAGATCAAAGCTCATGCTGAAGATCAAAGATAAAAGCAAAAAGAAATCCAAGAGCCACTGTCAGCTTTCTAAAATCACATGTGGAAAAAGATCATGTCTCTTTTTCCCCTTAATATCAGGGAAAGCTGATAACCAGACATGAACTATCAAGGTTCAAGTCCCTGCCCTGAACCAGTTACAACAAACTGGTGGCAACTTTGTACTCTTGTCCTTGCGGGGTTTTTCCTAATTGTTTTCTAAATTCAACCTGTGTAGTTGGTTTGGAACCCATATACACTTTTAGCATCTATGGTATCCTATGGCAAAGAGCTGCCCAGCCCAACTGTATATTGTGTAAATAAATACCTTTCTTCTTTGTTTTGACCATGCTGCCATATTTGCTGCCCCCTTCTGTTGGGAGAGACAAGGGACAATCATTTCTTTATTTTCTTCCTGGTACTCAAGATTTTTAGAAACGTCATCTTCTTCTTCAAGTGTTTCTGCTTTTTCTGTTTTTTTTCCCCCCTCAGGCGGAAAATCTTGTCTATATAATAGTCTGACATTCCTGATCCCACACATTCTTCTTGTTCTTGGCTTCTCCCAGAAAGATAGCAGAAACAAATTCTTTACCTGGGGTGAAACAGGAAAGCAGCACAACAAAAAGAATAGTCAACAAAAATACTCTGTTGTGATAAAAAAGTCTAAGCATTTTTAGATTAAAAAATTTTGAAAGTAGAATGATGGCAAAGTAAGAAACAGAATTTTTTCAACATTCTCCCTCTGAAAATGTGTTAGATTTGAAATAAATATTTCTTAAGTTGCTTTTCTCCTATATTTTCTACTCTTTCAATTTTTACATTAGCTGGGACTTGAGGCAAAGATGCTGAAAAAATTACATAGTATGAAAAGTATGTATTGTGATATTTGTGCTTCTAGCAAGAGGAAAAAAGTGTCATAAATTTAATCAGACACACTGTAATTATAATATATCTACCCTAGGTTTTTATATTTAAGAATTTCATGCTCAAAAAACTCCTGCTGACCCTTTACCCCACCCACCCCAAAGCATGATTTTAAATGAATTTGACAAAGTAAGGTGAGGAGTTTCCAGACAGATTGATGAAACCAGGTAAAAAATGCTTTAGAGATGTTTAAATATTGTTTATAAAATATGAGATGAATATAATTTGCTTCCACTCTGGACAACTTCTAATATTTATCATGACTTTTAGATAGTTATCAAAAGCAAAACTCCTCTTTTCAAAGGAGCAGACTCCCACATCAGTAAGACTCTCCTTCTAAAGCCCTGGCTGCTGGCAACCAAAGCAACTTTAAAAATTCAGCTGTCATTTTTTTAGATAGTAACTAAGCATAATTCTTCTATTACACAAGAAACAGCACTGATAACAAATTTTATGATGTTGTGTGGGGAAATCCTAATTAACGTAATGAAAAACAGTATTGCTGGGGAAGGTGGATTTAATGACTTCTCTACTTGAATAAAATTTTAAGAAGACTTGAAATTGTGGAAATATATTTTTATGTTATCAGAGCTTCTATCTCAAAAAGACTTTTCATTTGAAAGCACTAATTCAGGAATATTCAATGATAAATTTTCTTTTAAATTTCAAATTACTTAAATGAAATATCTTATGTGATCCAAATTTATTTTTAGTTAAAAGTTTTAGTAGATTAACACTTATGAGATTTGGGCTTTTTATCCCACTTCAATGCAAGGAGAAAAAAAAAAAACACAAACACAAATTAATTTTCTGCCAGTCCCTATGATGTACTTTTAAAAAGGATGTTAAGGGGCACATTGACCCCAAAATCTAGAGATCTGTTCTGTAACATAATAACTTTATGGCAGCTTGATACTGTAATATTTGAGATTCAAAGCATGCAAACTGTATAAGTGTTGGCTTTAGTCAAAATTAGTAATTAATATGACAGGAGAGTTTCCTTGAAAAACTAATCACAACTTTTGAACTTTGTCAATTATCAGAACATCCTCACATTCCACTGCAAACATAATGCTGCATTTGACGTAATATCCCTGCAAATTCCTTGTGATCTTTATATTGATGCTCACTCTCTTTCACTGACCTTCAGGACCCAATTCTGCATTTCTCTTCTCTTGTTCGGCTTTTCCAGGAGAAGCGAAAGCACAGAAATAGTGCAGAAATACTGTGCAGAAATAATACTTGTGCAAGTGGACGTAGACGTAATTAAAAAAAAATGATTCCTTGCCCTGTATTGAACATGTGATGTGAAATAGGATGAATGCTACGCACAGAAATAATGCACTGATTGATGACAATGATGTGGACTGAAAACCCTGCTAGTGGTAAAACTCAGGGGCTTAATTTCAAACTTTCTCAGCTTCAGTCCCATTATACCTGATTGTTTACACCCAGGTCATAAAATATAGATACTTCTGTGCTTTTCTTTATCCTTCAGGTAGTAAACATGATTAACACTATAAAATGGTAAAGCCAGTAATAGACTTTGTTGCCTGATTATCTTCTTTATTTTAATAAGTATTTTTCACTGTCAGTAATTCACAGAGAGTTGCTTGGAGAGGGAGAAGTCAGGTGCAAGGCACTCATGGGAGTGATTCAGTTGTTGTTGAGTAGTTCTGTTAGGTATACAGTGTATATAATAAATGAGGTAATGCAAGCAGACCCTGGGATGTTCTTATGCAAATATATGCAAATAATTATACTGACAGAGCAATATTAAAAAAGGAAAAAAAACAGTCACTGGAGTCTGGCCTTTCATGATCATGAACCATGAACCTCAAAATTAACAGACATCAGGTTGTCTCAATCTGCTCTCTAATGTGTGACTTAGAGATTGCAAAATAATATGATACAAATTGGAAACTGAATTTCTTTTCCATTTTTATCTCGCTAACTATGTTAATTTCTTTTTGCATGCTGTCGTGTTTTCAGATTGACCAAATATATTTAGTACAACTATCATAAATTTAGAAAGCAAAATTTGGCTTCTTCATGAACTCTTCTTTGGATTTTCCAACATTCTTGTTGTAAGACGTGAGTCACCAGGACAGTTTTGTTTGTTGTGTGGGTTTTTTTAAATTTCCAACTGAAATAAAAAAATACCTAGAAGTAGAGAATAATGGATATCAAAGAGTTCAAAAATATATCTAGCACATAGACATCTGAAATCTTTTGGCAAAATTCTGAAGAAATATTCATTGCAAAACAAATCTGCTTAACTACTTAGGATCAATTTCACTTTTCCTTGGATATTTTTTCAATAAGATTTTCATTCTAATTGTTTTAAAAAAAACCCATAAACAATGTATTTTGGTTAATATTTTCTTGACTTAAAAAATTTCAAAATTTTAGTTGCCAAAAACCAACTCTCTTCTGTTTTAGAATTTCTCTGTGGAAATTTTGATCAAATAAGAATCTCCAGATATAGCTTTAGTTCTGTCAAAAAGTTATTTAATACTTGAGAGTAGAGGAAATAATCAAACCCCTTCAGTTCAGCCCCAAATATGACTATCAAATATTCTTGGATGATCTCAAATTCAAAATTATCTGATGTTAGGAGCTTGAGGCAAATAACTCCTCTTGGAAATCAGAGCCATTCCAACCATTGCATTTTCCTTCACGTGTATCAGGATTTACATATTAGTTAGTATTTGGCCACAGGCAGGTGAAGTAAGACCAAAAGCCAACAGTGGGAGAGGTGTCCCAAACTTTGCTGAAACTTGAACTCAACTACCCTGCCTTGCTACCACTGAATCTCCCACATTGTGGTCCATGACACCTGTCCTCATGGTTTCCTGATCTGGAGCTAAAACAACATCTAGAAACCTCTGCTGAGAAGCAAGACATATAAAGTCCCTTGGTAGCAGTTAAAACGTTTACTCCTCTTGCTGCTTCCTTGAGGGAGGATGTTCCCTGTGGTTGTTGTACTCCTGGGTGCCTTAGGCTCCAGGGTGAGTAAACCAGGAAACAGATTAGAAAAGTAATCTCTCTCTTCATCCTGCCAAGGATCCATTTGTGACCTTTGTCCTGCCCCAACTTGCTGGGTTTGTGGTTTTGTCTTTTTCTGTGTGTTTAAAGCCCCTGGAAAGTAATTGTTTGAGTTTTCCATTTTCATGCATTACACTTCACTTATTTTTATTTACTCATTTTTAGGTTTGTCAGGCCCCCATCAGTCTGTGAACACATTTACATAATTTAAGTACAAAATGCAAACATGCTGACTAATGTCTGCCTTAAATAGACTCTCTTAGGATAAGCTAGACATGTTCCCTGTCACCAGCCCCTCAGGCGGAAACCTGAGAACATAGATGAGCTTCATGTGGTGCCCTACAAGTTGACAGATGAAAAGCTGGTTTGGGCCAAGTGGGGGAAGCAAACTCCAAAGTTAAGGGCCCTCCATTGATGATGCCTTGGGTGAAATGCTAGTCTGAGGAAAATAGGACATTCTAAGAAAAGTCCCAGAGCTGTTAAAACTTCATGGTATTTGGAGTACTCTCTTGGGTTCGGGCAGGTCCCCATATCCTGAAGGATCATGCAATATGTGTCAAATTTCTTATAGCTAAAACTGTTTCCAGGCAAACTTTGGTAAGCTCAGGAGGTTCTGGATTCACGCCCAGTGAATGAGAAGGTAAGAAAATGCTCTGCTTTTAACCAAAACAAATGATCCCTCCACAGCTCCTCCTTTCTATGCTCGTAAAATAACATTTATTGTCTCTCACTTTACTCTTCCATGGTGGGGTTTTCAGAGAGCTTTTGCTTCAGCCTTATTTATCAAGGGATCCACGCCTCTTAACATCTGTCTTTCAGGTGGCTGAAGTTTACTCTAAAAGAGTTGTCAGGGTCCCTTCGTTATCCATGAAGCAGACATCTCCAGAAGGGTGCTCACAGCACTTCTCTGAAACAACTTTTCAGGGTGAGATGCGTTGATTATTTCTCCGTTGACCAGAGGGAAAGACTTGATGGCATGTTTAGATCACAGGTGAACTCTTAGATGGTTACAGTTAAGTAGAATGAATCCCACAGCATTTCTGGATAAGTAAGGAAGAGGCTTATTCAGGAAGGTCATGAAGAGCTCCACACAACAGTGATCTCTTGATATCTGAGAACTTTGAAGACAAGGCTCAGGCACTTTGTAAACATCTTTTAAGGCAGTCTCTCTCCTATATATCTAAAAGGCTTCGAAAAAGGGAGAAATGGAACAGGAATTATACTCAAGAATTTATGATGCAGATGTTGAAATCTAGACAGCCTAAGTCCTGACAAAAACAGACAGTCCCATGTCAAAGAGAACATCTGGAAAGCTTTCTCTACAGAATGGTTTCCTCCTAGATGTATAAAAAACTCAGGCACCCTCTTCGAGAAAGTTAGCACTAAACACATTTAGACATAACTTGGGATATGATTTGCATCTTAAATGTCTTGTCTACTAATCTTTTTAAGAAAACTTTTAGTCAGTAAATAAATGAAAGCAAAACCATATGGTTTAGCCAGTAGTAAGATTATAATAGTAAGACTATAAGAATAATAAGTTTTATTGGGAACTGATGATTACAAAGTGTTTGGTTTTGTGGTTTGTCTGGGGTGGTTTTTGTTTTATTTTCCATTAGGTCCTGAATTTTAATCACTACTTTGCATCTGCAGTGCTACAATTTGTGTTCTCTCCTTCATTTTCTTGAGCTGCTCTTCATCCTTCAGATTACTGATGATGATGAAACTAAATTAAGTCATCAATTAATTGCTTCTATATTGGGAGCTATAGTTTTCCTAATTTTGTTTTTAAGTAAAATTATTTCTTGGTAGATTACTGAGTTCACATCAATTCTGTTTGAAACATTATAAGACTATTTATTCCAGCTTTGGTTTCCTCTGAATGCTCTTTGGAACCAGCATCACCATATTAGCACAGGAAAAAATAAAAATACGCCTCAGCATCCTTGTTTGGTCTTTGACAGGTCTGAACCAAATTCCCCTAGAGTTAGCCTGCAGGGTTCCACACGAACAGAGTTTCACACAGATTCTTAAAATAGGGGAACAACTTTAAGGAGGCTGGCAACTTTCAACCTGTCTGGTTAAAGAAATCAGAACAACTTCCTTCCCAATGATTTTATAATTCCACATGAGGGATTTTTGCTGTCATAGTAAAAGTGATGCATTCTTCCCTATCACACCTTTGATTAAAGATTAAAGTCAATTGTGTGGCAAATTAGGCAACGCAGAAGAGTTCTGGTTCTATTCATAGCTCTGATACATTGCCTTGGAATAACTGCAAATGTTTCATTTGTCTCTATACACCTCATTTTACCCGCTGCAAGAAGATATTTGTCTATCTCCTGAAAGTCTGAATTCCTTCATTGTTTTGAAGATTTTTGAAAACTTTGGACAAAATGCTTTCTTGCTGCAAAGTTCTAATTTAATTCAGCTTTCTGTGGATATCTTCTTTGCTCTCCCAAAGAACTCAGGAGTACGTTTATCTACATTGAAACCCTGTCCGCTTTCCCATCCTTTTTTTTTTTTTAATTTTTTATTTAGATGGAAAAATGAATCTGCCCAGCAGGATTACTTTCAAAGTTAACTGATGCACACGGAGACACACCTGTACTGAGGAGGAGCAAAACATCAGCCAGCTAGAGCTTCTTCGACATCTTTCTGTCACTATTCTGTTACTCCTGGAGAAGGCCTGTACCTCACTGAAGCTGAGGCTTACACTCCTGTTGAGACACTCAAAACTAGAAGTCCAACAACAAAGAAACTTGAGCTTAAGCACTTTCAATGCAAAATTACTATGACTGCCCAAGAGCTCTGGACACTTTTAGGGATAGTTAAACCATAACGGAATCCATACAGCTGCTGCCCTATTCCCTTTGACATTCAGATAATCAGCTTGAAACTACTTTATTTCTGTTTCTATACATGCTTCATCGATAACATGCTCTCAGCTGCAGCTGGGACATCCACAGTTAGAGAAATGCTGGTTGAAAGGAATCTCTCTGGAGGTCATCTACGCCAATCTCCCACCTGTAGTAGAATCATAGAAACATAGAATGGTTTGAGTTGGAAGCGACATTTAAAGGTCGTCTAGTGCAACCCCCTTGCAATAAGCAGGGACATCGCCAACTACATCAGAGCCCTGTCAAACCTGACCTGGAATATTTCCAGGGATGGGACATCTACCACCTCTCTGGGCAACCTGGGCCAGGGTTTTATCACCCTCACTGTCAAAAATTTCTTCCTTATATCTAGTATAAATCTGCCCTCTTTCAGTTTAAAACCGTTACCCCTCGTCCTATAGCTACAGGCCCTGCTAAAATGCCTGTCCCCATCTTTCTTCCTTGAAGTCCTGCTAAGCTGCAATAAGGTATCCTTGGAGTCTTCTCTTCTCCAGGCTGAGCCCCCCCAGCTCTCTCAGCCTGTCTTCCCAGCAGAGCTGTTCCAGCCCTCGGAGCATTGCTGGGGCCTCCTCTGGCCCCGCTCCAGCAGGTCCATGTCTCTCCTGTGCCGAGGGCTCCAGAGCTGGACACAGTACTCCAGGTTGGGTGTCACCAGAGCAGAGTGGTAGAATCACCTCCCTCAACTTGCTGGCCATGCTTCTTTTGATGCAGCCCAGGATGTGATTGGCCTTCTGGGCTACAAGCACACATTGCCGGCTCCTGTCCAGCTTTTCACCCTCCAGTACCCCCAAGTGCTTCTCAGCAGGACTTCTCTCAATCCCTTCATCCCCCAGCCTGTGCTGGTACCAGGGGTTGCCCCGACCCATGTGCAGGACCCTGCACTTGGCCTTGTTGAACCTCATGAGGTTCACACAGGCCCATTCCTCAAGCTTGTCCAGGCCCCTCTGGATGGCATCCCGTCCCTCAGGTGTGTCAGCCGCACCACTCAGCTTGGTGTCACCTGCAAACTTGCTGAGGGTGCACTCGATCCCACTGTCTATGTCATTGATGGAGGTGGTAAAGAGTACTGGTCCCAATACAGACCCCTAAGGGGCACCACTTGTCACCGATCTCCATCAGACATTGAGCTGTTGACCACTACCCTCTGGATGCGATCATCCCACCAATTCCTCATGCACCAAACAGTCCACCCATCAGATCTCTCAAATTTAAAGAGAAGGATGTTGTGGGGGACCATGTCATGACATAAGCAGCTCTTTCCTTATCCACTGATGTGGTCACTCCATCATAGAAGGCCACGAGGTTGGACAGGCAAGACTTGTCCTTGGTGAAGCCATGTTGTCTAATGCTGACATAAAACTCTTTTTCTGTTTTGTTTTGCTTGAAATAATAGTAATGATAAAAAAACCCTGAAATACAGAAACAGTAACTGATTTATCAAAAGTCACAGGACAAGCAAATGGCAGAACAGAACTCCAGTCAACTTAATCAATTTTGAAAATAGTTAGATCTGCAATGCATATAAGCCTCCATGTAGAATGAACAATGTTACTAGGGAGTTAATAATACACTGCAGCTCTATCTGCTTGTGAATGTCCACATTAAAAAAAAAAAAAAACACGCACCCCGAAAAAAGAAAACAAACAAAACCCCAAACAAGATCTATCGATCTGTTAGATTAGGCAGGTCTCTGAGTTCAATAGACACTCAACTTAAAAACTCAACCTGAAGACATAAACTTTTAGGATGTTAAGTTTCATTAGTTCATTAATTCTGTAATTCCTTGTTATTGCACCACAATGTAGAAGCAGCTCCTCAGGGCTGGACCAGCAGTGGGAAAAGCATGTATTCAACAAGAAGTATAAGGAATTTTTTTGATTCTGCAACCAGCTTTTACTAAAAGGTATCCTAAGAGAAGTGAGCAGACAGAATAACCTGTGTTCACATAAATAATCCGTTTACAGGGGTGTTTGTTTATTCCTTTTAATCAGAAGGATGTTAGTTTAAATCTAAGAATGAATGGATTGGTATAAAGATGCTGCATAAGACTATTCCCCTTTCGGGAGTAAACCATATTGGATAAATAGTTCTATTACTGTGCTCTGGCTGGGGAGGTTGCCCTGATGCAATTACACTGGTATAATTGGTACTGCTTTGGTGCAAAGGCAAGGCTTCATTGTGGGTAATTTGTTGACAAAATGATTAATCATTTATCATTTGACGGTTAATCTGGAGGTCTATTAATTCACTTCTTACTCCTCCCCAGCCTCTATCCCCAGCACTCACATACCCATACTCCACTCTGTACCAATAATCAGTGCACTGGTGGGCCACTTTCAGAGTCACCTTGGGGAACTGAAACCTATGTCACTTTTACACTCACTTGCCTAGTACTAGAGAGACTAAATCTGCCTTTTTTTTTTCTTTTTGGCCTGATTTTCCATTTTAATATACAGCTTTCAAGTCTGATAGATTCAGTACAAAAACTGGCCTCCTGACCTTGTCTTTCAAGTTGATGTATGAGGCAATATCTGACCAATTAGGTTTAAGTTGCAAGCCCTATGTAAATGTAATATTTCTCAATATGTGGATAGAAGTTAGTAGTATTTCCCTTTATGTTTAAATGGCTCTTTAACCACTTGGAGATTAAGTGGTGAATATAAAGGGGGAGAAAAAAAAAAACCAACTTTAAAAGGTGTTAAATTTATCATATGCCATAAAAGAAAAGATATTTAATACGCCACCAGTACTTCTTGGGTGGTTTTTCAGTTTCGTTTTACGCTTTTGAGATTAAAAGATACATGCAAAAATATGTACAAAGTACCTTTTAGAAACTTTGGAAGAGGTCAAGGAGAAAATAGCTGGATTTCAAAAGCTGAACTTCTCAAGGATTTCCTCTGATTTCTCTAAAACAAGATAGCCTCCTCCTCCTCTTAATAGTTCTTCAATGCCTTTTTGGTAGCCAAAATCTTTGTTCTTTTTTTTTTTTTTAGCAGCTTTGTAAAAGAAGAACTAAAATTAATTATGGCTATGGAACTTTAGCACAGAAGAGTTTAAAAAGCACAGACGTAAAGAAGGGAAAAAGATGAGGGCCCATTTATCTTATATTGACAGGACTAGCTTCAAAAGATGACCTTGAATCGTAATCATCCTAATGAGCTGAAAATATTTCACTTTAACAAGTGAAACTATAATCAAATCAGTTTCTGAAAGCTCTACTAATGAGCATTTCCTTTGATGAGAACATGGTTCACTGTCTTAGTCTGCAGGAGGTGCACTACAGTAAGAGGCCAGCTCATGACAACTCATTAGCTGACCTGGGGAGAGACTAATTTGAATGCTTTTGATAAAAATTTCAAGGCTTTTTACTTAAATTACAATTTATGCACTTTTATAAATAGTCTAATTTTTATAAGTTGGGGGAAACTGGTTAGGAAGACTTCAAAGTCATGGAACAAAGTTTGTTTACAACATTTATTCTGGAGGAGCTACAGAACTTTCAGGGGAGAATATTTTTAGCTAGTACTTCTTTTTTTCTTCATAAAAACACATTTTCGGAATTCAATCAATTCTTATATTTGTTTATGCATAGAAGAAGGGGTCTACCCTCCCCAGCTCCCTTTTCTCCTGACTGATGAAAACACTTTAAACTTTATAGCATTTAGCACTGGCAATATTTAAAGTCACTATTATTTACTGTGATCTACTATATCAATTATCTCAAGAAAAACAAGCTTGTCTCATTAGGAATCTCAGTAATTCATTCAATTTCTTTAAACTAGCAGCAGAACTTAAATGAGAACCGATTACACAAATCTGGTTTACTACTGTACAGTCCCCTCCAGGGGTTATTCATTAGGATTATTCATCATTTTAACTCCTGCTCTGCTCAACGCGGAGAAACAGTTTTCTGTTTTTCTTCCCTGCGCAGCAGATTTGCTGTCAAAGCCACACTTCACACCGAAGTGTTCTTCATCTGTTTTAAGTTTCACTCCCAGTCAGATCTTGATTTTCAGAGAGTTTTCTTTTCCCGCTCTAGCACTGCCTTTGCTCTAGACTTTTAAGGATGTTCGACGTTTGTGTGTGTTACATGTCAATGTGCTCACCTTAGCCTCTGTGTGCTGCAAAAAGTACACTGAGATGTACTCTGTGTGCAACTTGTCACTGTTTAATATATTATCCTTACTCTAACGGAAGAAGAGAACATGATACTTTCAGTTTATGTTCCCCTCAGTAGGTTACCGTTGTGGTTTGACCCCAGGCAGCAACTAAGCACCACACAGCCGCTGTGTTATGGGGATATGTTTTGGATTTGTAATGAAAACATCTCTATATTATCAACATTGTTTTCAGCAAAAATCTGAAATATAGCCCCATAGTAGCTACTAAGAAGAGAATTAACTCTATCTCACCCAAAACCAGCACAGGGACCTTTCGGTATTACATGCAGCAGAGTTTTATACGTCGGATGTAGAGGTGCAGCATAAACCCATGCTGGCTGCCTGGGATAAATGTTGCAGAGTACAGTGTAGCTGAGATCGAATCGAATCATTAGAAGTAGGTGTGGAACAAGCTGCAATGAGCAATGAAAATGCACTTTATTAAGCTTAATGAGATCTCCCTGATGTCCCCCAAGTTACGCTGCTGTTTGGACAGGGCTTTTCAGTGGCGGTGGAAATTTGGTGGCTTGTCTTTTTGGCGTTTGCAAGTGTTATCAACAAAGACAGTCTTTAAAAACTATCAGAATATGTAATAGAAATGGTGATGTAAAAAATTGAGAAGGAAGGTGGAGTCAGTGCTTGAGCTAAATTATTCTTTTTATTTGCCATCCTGTTGTGAACTTAGAACACAAACAGGTCTGTGCTCGGCAGGTCACTGAAATTACCAGTCTGATGCTGATCCTGGTCCCCAGCCGAAACACACAAAAAGCAAATAAACAAACAAAACCCCAAAACAACACCGTGGCTTGTTTTTTACTAATTTCCATTTTGAAAGAGGCCTCCCAGTATTTTACTGAATTTGGACAAAGCAAAGAAAGAAATATCTCAAAGCTTGAAGTGGAACAGCTTATCATGGAGGAGCACAGTGCCTCATCTCTGCACTAGAAGTTAACAACCAGAAGATGACAAGAGGAAAACCTAAGAACTTAAAACCAAACGATAACACATTGGACTTTTGGAGCTGCTTTCAGAGAAGATATATATATATGTGCTGATTTGTCTAAGACAGAGTTAATTTTCTTCATAGTAGCTAGTATGAGGCTGTGTTTGGGATTTGTGTCGGAAACTGTTGATAATAGAGAGATGATTTCATCATTGCTGAGCAGTGCTTACACAGAGACAAAGACTTCTCACCCCACCCCACCAGCGAGGAGGCTGGGGGTGCACAAGAAGTTGGGAGGGGACACAGCCAGGACAGCTGAGCCCAGCTGCCCAAAGGGATATTCCATACCATATGGTGTCATGCTCAACATGTAAAGCTGGGGCAAAGAAGAAGGAAGGGAGGGACTTTTGGGGTTACGGCATTTGTCTTCCCAAGTAACCGGTACGCATGATGCAGCCCTGCTTTCCTGGAGATGGCTGGACCCCTGCCTGCCCGTGGGGAGTGGGGAATGGATTCCTTGTTTTGCTTTGCTTGTGTGCGTGGCTTTTGCTTTATCTATTACATTGCCTTCATCTCAACCCACGAGTTTCCTTATTCTCACTCTTCTGATCCCGCCGCACTGTCAGGGGGTGAGTCAGCAGCTGCATGGTGCTTAGTTGCCAGCTGGGGTTAAACCATGACAATATCGATGGGAGACCCGCAGGTGTGTTCTGTCACAAAGCAAGGGTGGGAGTAGAGCTTTAGGTGGATTTTACTTGATTTTTTGTGCAAGTCAACAGGATTGAATTAGAGTCAGGCTTAAAAATTAAGCCAGCAGTTGGAAGCTGTAATTGTTTTTCTTAATCTTGTGGGCTCTGCTAATCTTTGTGACAATGTTTCCATCAAGGGGAAATGAAAAAAAGTAAGGACTTTTCTTGCTCCCCTGTAGGACTATCTACTTTTGTAAGTCCTTCCAAATGTAAAATAGAAGCTGTGGTGGTTTGACAGAAGTGGGAAGCAAGGGAAGGAAAAATATTGCCTAGAAGTCTCCAGTAGTTCAGGTGGTGAAGGCGATGTGATAGAGGTCCAACCTGCAGCAGGCAGGGGGATGGCATGAGCTACTCTCTGGAGAAGGGGGAAAGTGGGCTTGCCAGCGACGCCGACTGATGAGCCCTGTCAAATTTAGTTGCTGTGACTGAGGAATTTGCCAGCTTATCTGTCAGCCCTAGTCATGGGCTGCAGCTTGCTGTTCTTTTACCAGGGGCAGAAGAATGGGGATATGCTCCCAGAATATTAGTGTAAACTCCTTTGATTTCAGTTTAGGTCTTGCTAAATCTGACAGGGATTGTTAAATTGAGCCTTAAATTTGGATGTGCCACTTTTTATTGCTCCAGCATCTACTTACAACCAATCCTCTTGGAGCTTTTGTACCTCTTCACCATCATACCTTAAGGTGTGATGATTATGTTAGGTTCCCAGAAAAGGCATATTTTGAGGACGCATATTTGTAGTCCTAAGTAGGAATCACTCACTTCACTGGCTGACAAGATCTCCTTTTACCTTCCTTTTTCCCTTTCATGAAATAGTAATAAAGGTACATATCCTTGTATCCTGGGGATTGCACATTCAGCTTTGGCAAAGTCCTTGCAACCTCCACTGAATGTGCCACTGAAGTAACATTGATTTATTTATCTGGTGGGAGAATTCAAAGGCTCTGAAGTCAAATGGCAAACCATCAGCTCCTTTACATATTATTTTCTATTTCAGGGGTTAATTCTGGTAGTATCAAGAAGTGTTTGTTCCTTTGATAGTTATGAAAGCACGAAATAAAAAAAACCCACAACATAAAGAATAAAAAGAAACTTAGTTGAAACATATTTCTCATATTTTCTTTTTTCCCTTTACAGAAGTCTTAGTGGGAGAAAAATCAAAGGATAGTAAATAGTGCAGGAAAATACAGTTAATTAGGAAAGCTTTGTGGTTGGCCGGCCCAACATCCAGCTGTTCCAATTAAGAGAGAAAACTGTTCATAAAACTAAGCAAGCAAACTCATCACAAGAAATAGAGTGATAGAAATATTAAAAACTCCAATTTGTGGAGGCATTCATAAGGAGAAAAGTTTTATGATTAATTTAAAAGCTAGTTCTTTGTACCTTTTTCCGTATTGTTTTTTACCATTTTGGCTGTGGCAGAGCCTAGAATACACTGTCAAGGGGTGTCAAGAAATAAACTCTGAATGAAGCTGCAGAAACACTGAACACAAAGTCATAGTTTATGAATGCTCAGATGGACGCAGAGTGAGCATTTGTGTAATCTTTCATGAATTCTGATGTTCTCACAAATGCTAGTACAACAGAATATCCTTCCAAACATTTATAAGAGACATCATTATTCACCATCTACTTTAAAAAAAAAAAACCTTCTAAGGAAGAATCAGAAAGAATTATGCATGACTTGCACAGCTAATCATACAACTTGAATAACAAACATCAAATAGTTGCAGCAAACAGCTCATGAGCAACCAAATGTCTGAAAATTATTCATCAAAATAATTCTACTAACACTTAATAATCATGCTGGGGAAAAAAAAAATCACAAACAGCAAATAAAAATGGAGTGAGTCTGTGAGCATTTAAAAAAAATGAAATTTACCCTACTGAAATATAGCCAGACTAGGACAGTTGATTACAGGGACAGAGGATGGTTTCTGCTACTGCTTCATTCCTAGGACTAACATAGACCTATTAAAGCCAAGGGACCATATTGAGGATAAAATTCAGTCCAAGGCTTTGATTTTATGATTGTTAGACAACCTCTCTTTTAAACAGCCAACCAGCAAGGAAGTTACCCCCAACCTCCACCTGCTGCATGTTCATGGGGACTTTTAGAAGAAAAATCAAAGGTGATGATATTAAAAATTTCTGCTTTCTGAAAGGGATGGTCCCAATCCTGACAGTCTCTCCGTTTCTCTTCAGCCTTGGTCCTGCATGTCCTCTTCTTTCCACCAGTCTCAATCCTCACTGAAAGGAGGAAACACTGGCACAGGTTGCCCAGAGAGGTGGTAGATGCCCCATGGCATGACGGGGCTCTGAGCAACCTGCTCTAGTTGAAGATGTTCCTGCTCATTGCAGGGAGTTTGGGCTAGATGACACTTAAAGGTCCCTTCCAATCCAAACTGTTCGATGATTCTGTGGTTTTATGATTTAGTTCTTAAGCCAGAAAACATAGATGGCAAGAAGAAGCGTGGATAGCTCTTGCTCTTTGAAGTGTGGGACCATGAGCTTCAGTGCTGATATATCTGAAGAGAAAGCAGGCTGTAGTATAGAGGTGGAAATGAGTGGCCATTGGGAAGGGGGAAAAGGAATTCTTTATAGCTTCATGGCTTGCAGTGTTTTTCTGTCATGAAGCTACAGTATAACATGGGTATAGATGGGTATAAATAATGGTGAGCCTTTCTTCCATAGTGGGATATTTAAAAAAAAAAAAAAAAAGAAAAAAGAAAAATAAATAAATGTTTCAAAAATAAGAAATATGTGAATTAATCCTGTCCTTACTCAGGGTGTTCAACAGCTTGGAATTATGTTGCTAAGAAGTTCTGAATAAAAATCACAAAAAATAGTGCATAAAATGTACATTATGCAGGAGAAGATTTTCTGAGTAACTGGATTTTTTCATTTCATAATATAAATATTAAAACAAAATGTAATAAGTATGTATGTATACGCAATGCTGAAATGTAGACATCAAAATGTATCCATTCATCTTTTAAGATGCAAAAGGAGACAACATTAGAAAGTGTGTATATGTACATGTATATGCGTATGTTCAGTATGAATTTATCTAAAGAGATAATTTTAATGCATTATTTCCACCTAATCAAAACGAGAACGTAAAAATTATTTTTAAAGACTGTTTCCTACTAAAAGATGTTGAAAAATCAATTTTATATAGTCTCATCCTTTGTTTTCATTTGCCAAGATCCTTTGTTACGGAGGGAAAAGTGACTCAGCTGCAAATGGTGCTATGCTTTTCCTATTTATATCTGTTCTGGCCTTACTCAAACTTCCAACGTCTCACACGCGCAATTATTTCCCGATGAATGGTCTCTCTACCGCTGAGTTGCATCACAGCACTACCGCGTCTCTCCTGCTCCGTGGCTAGGGTGTTAGATGGCAGTTGGCTTGACTGGAGGTCTCAGAAGCAACATCTGGCTTAAAGGGTCGGGGTCGAAGGTGGAGGCCACCACTCTGTGTCGCAAGCTGAGGGGAGCTGGAACCTGGTGGGACCTCGTCCTCCAGGTCTCTCCTTTAATGCACACCTCCCTGTTTGCAGCTTAGCTCTGTGGTTTCTCCCCAGATATCTCCTGCTTTCCTCTCCCGGCACTTTACCTGGTTCAGGTGCCTCAAACCCCCAGAGAGAAGGAATTTCAGAGGTTTGCCTGGGGGTGTAAGGCAGGAAGCCACGTCAGACGGAGCATGCTGTCTGACCCAGCTCTAATGTTGTGGATTGCTGCCTGCAGAATGCCTGTAGCGTGGCTACAGGTGTCCACATGGTTCTGCTAGCTCGCTCAGCCTGAAACACAGTTTAGACCTAGTTAGTGGGAGCAGCACGAGAAAGGGACTCTGAGTCAGAGAGCTGCTCTAGGGAGGGAACACATTACTTTGAAGCTCTCTCTGAAGAGGCTTTGCTTGGCTCCCTGCTTGTCCCTCTGTCCTCACTACATTGATAGTTAACAGCTGTTTCCCAAAATACATTTCACACTTAAAAAGAACATGGAAAAAAATTCCTTTGTTTTGAACAATTTTCCCTGATAATACTGTTCTCCTTGAAGAAAGAGGTTGTTTTCTCAGCAAAAAATCATCGTAAGTTTTGAAATTGTCATCTAAACTTATTCCAGAAAACAGTCTATTGGCTTTTTCTCAACACTATGGATTGCTGTTCCTTTTAAGGGACCATATATAGTTAAATTGCAACAGGACTGGACTCAATTTAGTATATGTTGGTACACTAGATATTCCTACCTAACATCACCTAGAAGATGAAGGAACTGAGAAAATGCTTATATGTAGCTTAAAATCCATTTTAGCTAGTATACTTACTACTTCCTAGTATTTAAGGACTTATTGATGGCCCACAGCCAGGTGGCACTAAAACTGACAGAAATGGCTAGAATTTAGCTCATTGAAACAAGTCCTCAAAGCCTTGCAAATAACTCTGTTAGGAAAACAGCATGAAGAGTAATGTACAGTTCCTCTGCCCAAATACTGTTCCTCTGCCCCCCAAAATAGGCCATGGGTTCCTTTCCTGATTCCTCATTTCTTATGGAAAGGAATTGGCCTATGGCAGCTAGATATATCAACCACATCCTCTTCAACAGAGAGGCAGCTTGTTGCTGAAAGAAATTTTCTTTATAATCTAAATGCATTCCCACTGCGTGACTTGACTTGAGTAAAACATTTTTCTTCCATGGATCTTCCTTTCTATGGCAACATCTGACATGCTTGAGACATTTCTGTTTCTTTAAATTTTATTCTGTTGATTTGTATAACACATTGTGTATAGTTCACTGTAGTGGAAATGTTGAAAAGGTTAAGTCAGAAACATGTGTGCTTATTTTATTCCTTTAAAGTAGTGATTAAATATTGATACACTCCTGTGATACACTTCTATATTTTTTAATCATTTTTTTTCTGGCATCAAGTTATTCATCATCAAGTTATTTTCAAATATCTCTTCCTACTTATATATGGAAATGGCTGTGATCCTAGAGGAGGAAAACTAGACCCTCATAAACCACATAGGCTCTCACACTCACACCTTTGACTTATGTTCACTTTGTGTATAATAAATGCAAGTGTAAGCCCTGTCACCTATAGGCTGCTCTGTCAGTGATCCTAGCTGGAGGTTAATTCTCTTACAGGTAGTGGAAAGGACTGTGTGAATACTCCTCACCTGCTTCAGTGCAATGTAAAATGTTCTCCACATAAATCATGACAATAATGGGGTTTAGTTCATCTGACTGACATTGCTGTGACACGTTATTAGGATATATTGACATACTACCTTCTGGCAGCAGGACTGTGGGGGCATTAATCTCCAGCTGATGGCAATAAACAACTGAAGACACTGATGTCTTCGACAGGTATAGGTTAGATTGCTATACCAGCAAGTAGAGTTGGTGAGGTAGTAGTAAGAGGTGGTGAGAGACCATTCCAGTCATCCAGACTGCACAATTTTATTGCCTTATTAAATAAAATAATATGACAAAATGATACCCAGTTTCAATGGATGAATAGGTTTTTGCTCTCGATTTTTCTGACCAGGGAGTGAGCAGGAACACAAGGGGGATCCCTCTGTCTTCCCCAAAGATTCCTCAGTCTTCATTTTCTTACCTTTTCTGCTGAGCTCAACCTCTCGTTTTATATAATTTACCATATATATAATGATATTACCATATCATTATACCAATCTGACTACTTTTAATTTTCCTTGTCATAGAAGAATACAAATTAAATTGCTTTCTGGCTACTCTTTGTTTGTGATGTTTTGTCTCCCCTTTGTCACAATAACACCCTTCCCTTTGTTTTACCTTTCTTCACGACTATTTGCTCTTGGTGTCCCCAAAACTACAATCACTAGTCCAATTGCCTTTACAGTATTGTATGGACGTGAGAAGGGTCAAAAAAAGAAGAGCGAAAGTGAGGTAGGTTGCCTATTTAAATCAAGTTAGATTTAAATATATATGAAAATGAGTTTTCCATCTATATTCAAGCCCAAATAAATATGTGTTCCCTTGCAAGAACTTTAGAAAATTACACCTATCCATGTCCTTAGCACATAAGTGATATTTTGGTGCATGTCAAACACTGACATGCCCCACCCCTCACCGCTCTTACCTGGACAACCTGGGCCTGTTTGAGTGTGGATTTAGAACACAAGTATACCATTTGTTTCAGTCAAATTGTTTATACTGTAAAACAATATTATGCTTCAGTAAGAATGTAAAGGCTGACCCCAACTCATCAAGTCAATGGGAATTTCACTAATGTCCTAAGAGAAATCAGGCCAAATTCTAAATCTACTGTTACATCAGCATCAGATACATCAGTTATGACTGTCTAACTAAACACTGGTAGTAACTAAACACTTTACTAGTTACTGGTAGTAACTAAACACTTGGGAACAAGCACTAAAACTGATCGCTGGTACACAATCTGTTAGCACAGACCCTAGCACGTTTTTGGCCTGGACCAAGCGGCACTGACCTGGAAAATTCCCAAGAGTGCTGGGGATTGTAGTGGATGAAGAACTGTACCCAGTAAGCAGTTTACAGTCAGCCACTTCGTTTTATTTCAGTAGCAGGCACATGGCCACACCATATTGGCCACTCTTAGGGCCTGAGAATGTTACTTTTATTAAAATAAAGGTAAATTTATTAATATTTATGTAGCTATATTGACCAAAATTAACAGTGACAATTATTGAGAGTACACTGAATTCCCAGGCAATGGAAACAAACTCTTTAACATACAAGTTAGTGTGCACAATTGAGATGGTTTGGGATATTAATCTTCCTTTTCTTCTTTTTTCTCTCCTTTCTCTCATTCCCTTTTTCATAAATAATTAGTTAACCTATGGCAAGGGGAATAACCTAAAGTTCATTTTCTATGCTTAAATAAAACATTAGCTGGTTTGGCATTTTTGGATTTCAAAAGCTTCTTTCAAGAGGTAAAAGAGAGTTCTTAGATATTAAAGACTAAAGCCAGCAATAATTGCCACTGGGTTAATTTGGAATGAGAGAGCACAAGCTTGGAACCCACTCAAATTAGTTATAGATTAATGAAGCCAAGGAAAATAATAAGTTAGTGTTGTAATTGATAAAGCTACATCAAAGGCTGTATGTTTTTCTTGTCTTTTTCACCAGTTATGTCTACCCAGAATTCTCTTCTCCTGCTTTCTCAGTTAATCACTGAACAATGAATAGTTGAAATCATCATGCTCTGCAAATCCAGAATAACTTCACCTCTCTCTTCCACAAGGGCAGGATTTCATCATGAAGGCAGTCATTGCTGCTTCATGGAGAGAAAGAACATACAGAATCATAAAATCATAGAATCACAAAATAGTTTGGGTTGGAAGACACCTTTAAGGGTCACCTAGTCCAACCCCCCTGCAATGAGCAGGG
>NW_010548117.1:0-28173 GCF_000687285.1 Phaethon lepturus | reverse complement strand
CCCCTTTAAGCCCTGAAAGTCTGCAATACTGTGTCCCCGGCGCCTTCTCTGCCCCAGGCTGAGCCCCCCCAGCTCTCCCAGCCTGTCCTCCCAGCAGAGCTGTTCCAGCCCTCGGAGCATCGCTGGGGCCTCCTCTGGCCCCGCTCCAGCAGGTCCATGTCTCTCCTGTGCCGAGGGCTCCAGAGCTGGACGCAGCCCTGCAGGGGGGTCTCCCCAGAGCGGGGCAGAGGGGCAGAATCCCCCCCTCGCCCTGCTGGCCACGCGGCTTTGGGGGCAGCCCAGAATTTGGTTAAGTATTGGAAAGTTAATAGTCATTGGATCTTGATAAATGTCTAGTAACTTAGCTGGACAGGATTGTGTCTACATAGGACTTTTAAGACTTCAGCAAACTGCTAGAGCTGAAGGTCCTGGATGACTGAAAGACACAGGTTGCAAACTCTTACATTATATCTTGGAAAGATCTACATTTTCAGAAGAGTTCTGCAAAGGCTCCAAGGAAGAAATTTAGAATTCACTGTTAGAAGTAGAAAGAACGCTGCCAGGCTGAAGGTCCGTATGGGTATCATAGGGGAGGTCTGCCTCTCTTAAGTACATCTACAGTGTAGACAACTACATCTGAGCATATTAACTTAGGATGCCTTGATAGATAGTAAGACAGACAGACAGAAAGCAAGGAAGCAAGCATGCAGGATAAAGTGAGAGAAATCTCTTTGGGATTGTTTATTCACAGGTTTTTTTTCTCTTCTGCTTATAATCAGAATTTAGAGTCATTAGATATAAATGTGTAAGTTGTAGACATTTAATTGGGTCAGACGAATGTTACCATGTACCCTCTAAGGGTCCACCCTTAGAGATGTCCTCTCTTCATACATGATAATTTTCTTTAGATAGAATTTCAGAACCGAGGACATTTATTAGAGGTTTCCATCCATCTCTCTTGTATTGAGCCCTGGTGAAATGGAACTCTCGCTTTAATGATGGAATGCATTTCCTGTCCGTGTACTGCACAGAAGTTCAAGGAATTTTCTTTTTTTTTTCAATGTACTGGACTGACTCAGTATAGTACAGTAAAATCTGTCTTTTTTCTGTAAATCCCAGAGAAAAATATGACACAGTGGCCAGGAACATGCTTTTGCCAGCAGCACAAATAAAACTAAAATAGCTACCTGCTTGGAAGGTAGTCAGGAACTGCATGGTGACTGCAGAAACTTTGGATAAAAGAAGGGTATAAAACTGAGAACATCCCTCGGGTATGGGGTCTGGATGAAGGGCAGAGTCCCTGATGAAACAGGAGGCGTTAAATAGAGATTGCATTTTGCCTAAAGCCTTCCTTCTGCTTCCTGCTACTAAATGAAGTTCCTGAAAAGAGGTAATACGTAAGCGCCTGTCTTACGGTCATACTGGGACAGTTAAGGTAGAGTACATCTACATCTACATCTCCAAAGCTCACTGAAAGGATGGATACTGGCATTTCCCTGGTGTGGAAACCATTGAACACCATGTCAAGCAATCTTCCTTTCCAAAGTTCAAATATCTTGTCCTTTGCAGTATATTGCACTGAAGGTAATGCATTGATGGAACTTTTTATGAGGTACTACAGGTCTTAGCTGTTATTTCTTTTATTACATGCTTATACTAACTCAAAAATTCACCAAAATTACCTGTATTTCTCCAGTGTTTCTTTTGTAGTAAGATCAGGTTCTAGCACCTGGGCTCAGTCTGAGCAATAGTTTTTTTTATCAGTAAGTAGGTTATTAGTAGAGCAGTCACTAATCACCAACGTAAGTCCGGATGGCAGAATCTGACCCTGAAACACCAGAATGCAGTTGAACAGTTGACAGCGTTTAAAGACTACTGAAATCCTATTAATGGGGCTTCTGCTTAATTTGTACTTTCAAAGAAGACTGTAGTCTTGGAAAAATTATTATCCATCAAAGACAACCTTATTGAGACATCACAATGAATATTAGTCTGGGGTAATATGTAAATCTAGATGTCATTTGCATGACAATGCAGTCTAACCCACCCCATGCTTCCAACTGACAGCCCAGTAGCAACACGTAAACTGTAAACAATAAAACGGGACAGAATGCCTCGGCAGGGGTCCCGCAACATGCAACATCAAGAGGAACAAAACGTCTCCTGCAGAAACAAAGCTGAATCCGTTAGTTTAACAGGAGTGAAACCAATTCAGGAGCTTTCTGGTCAAAGATCTGACACAATTTCCAAGCTAGTCCTCAGCATTGCTGTCATGATCTACTGTAATTTTTGTTTTGGTAAGACCCAAAGAGGTTTAATCAAACAAAATTGCTGAAATAGAAATCTTTACCGGATCACTAAGAGCTCCTTTTAAAGACTGGCCTTCTTTTTACTGGGAACTAGCATTGCATGCTTCAAAAAGTGCTCTCTTCTAAACAGTTTTGATAGAAGGATTAGGAACAGGACAGTAGAAACACATAAGCCTTTAATCAATAGGTCACCCGTTAAAATTTGGCGTACAATGGCAGTGTTTGCAAGCGACGGACATCTGTGAGCAGCTTGTGTAAACTGTCAAGGCTTCACTGGTGTCAGAGAAACTAAGATAATTTACCCCAGTTTAATATCAGACCCCTGAAGTCTGTCTCTTAGTCACTGGGGGGGGGGGCGGAATTCTCTGTGTGGTTCATAATACCTAAGTGGATCCAAAAACTGTGACTGTATTTTGGCTTTACTGAATACTGATCTCACATGCCCTTCAAATCTAAAGAATGAAAGGGCTGATATACTCTCTTGTCCATTCTCTCATCTTCCAAATCCTTTCTCTAGCCTCACTTCTTCAAAGAGGCTTTAAACTCCTACAATACAATGTAAATGAGGAGAGGAACTCTACTGAAGTTTCCAGTACCACGGAATATGAGCAGTGTGACTAGAGAAATAGCCCCACTGCTCTAAAGGTACCCACCACAAAAAGCAATGCGCACTGAACTAACATCGAGGTTAAATTTAATTTGAATCATGCAACCAGTCCCATGGATTTCCTGTATCACTACAGCTAGTGCAAGCAGAAGAGTCATCAGCTGAAGGCACCTGGAGAATGCTGAGGGCCAGTATAGCAAGGATACCTGCCTTGCTGGTGCTGAGTGTGCAACACACTCCATAACTGTGTCCTATATGCTTAAGTTCCCTGTATGTTGACTACAGAAGGTTGTGCGCCTCAGGAATGAAAATGTAAACATAGGGATTATCTCTTGGTGAGGAGCTGGTTGGCTGTGCAGGGATATCTCTGACATCCTGCTAGTCTCCAACGCTTGGCAACTGGACAGAGCTGGAGTCAAGCATGTTCTTTTACAGGCCATAGTCTTCTCCAAAGAGTTTCCTTTTTTCAGTGTTTGGAAAGACAGTGGTCTCTTTGCTCTTAACATGTGTAGAGATACTTCCACCCACCTTTTATATCATAACCTGCTGGATGTAGTCTTGCTGTAGGAAACCTGCATTTTCTTCCCTTCTTGGCTTGAGGTCAGTCACGGAGGTTACTAGTCTCCAATGAGAGCTCACTAAAAGATCTTAGTGTTTCTGTCTTTATATCAAACGTCGTTGCAAAAGTCATCATGTGAGATAAAAAATGAGCTCAGGGAACAGCAGCTTGAACCCACCAGATGTTATGGCTTCTCTTCTTACTAAAGAGAAAATGAATTTTTGTCCCTGAGAAGGAAGATGGCCCTCTTTCCCACGTGTGTCTGTGCTCTAACCATTGGGTTATAATACGAAAGACTGACATTGTCACTCTTCTCAATAGAAAGTGTCTGTATCTCTATTTAATGAAGTGTGTGTCTGAGTTGGTAAACTGATAATCTGAAAACATCTGCCAGTTCAACTGCCTCAGGGGATGTTGCTGTGAGGGTGGTATCAAAGCAATCAGACAGGAACATCTCTAAGCATGCACAAAAGTGGATTCAAGGAGCTTCAGGAATGTTTAAATAATCTGAGAAATACCATAACAGCATAGCCTCTTCCAAGACTTCAGCTACTCACCTGAATAGACGAATGAAGGGTTTGGTCTGAAGTCCTATTTTATGCATTCAGAGTCTAGCTATGAAGAATTTTAGCAAGTTTTAAAAGTATTTCTCTAGCTTAATACTAAGAAAAATGCAGATGACCTTCACAGCCACACTTTACCTGTGCAGAATTTCAGTTTTATATGTAGAGTTTCATCACTTTCTGGACAAAATTTGATTTTTTTATTTAATTGTGTGAGAAATCCTGAGATTATGAAATCTGCTGGGTTTTAAAACATAATATATTTTAAATATTTTGTTTAGAGAACTTCTGAGCTTTTCATGCTGAATCCTGTTGTTTTGGCATTTGTATTGCACTTTTTCTGTGTATGTTTACATATTATCTATAGCACATGAGAAAGTGGAAGTGAAGGACCCTGACCTTTTTTTATGAAACCAAACATTTGAATACTTTCCCCTGAAAATTTTGACAAAATTATCATGTTCTTGAAGAAAGTTTCATTTTGTCCAGTCAGCATTCTCCCAGGTTCTTTTGGAACACTTTTTTACCAGTTCTGACTAAATTCACATGAGAAAGGTAAAGGCAGCAATATGGCAAACAACGTCTATGATATTTCAGAGAACAACTGCTTGACATTTATACTAGATTTCTGGCCGACTATTACAATATCTTTGATGAGTGAGATCTTGATTTAACTCCACATGGAGGTACGAATGCACCTCCCAGAGCCTGTGAAGATGCAGTGCCAAGGAGAAAGAGCAGATGGTGTTTGCCTTGTCCCTGCCCCCTGTGTATTACCCAAAGGGATGACAGCTTTATGCTGCACCTTGGCTCCACAGAAACCTGGTGAGGGAAGATCC
This sequence comes from Phaethon lepturus, assembly GCF_000687285.1. Taxonomy (NCBI): domain Eukaryota; kingdom Metazoa; phylum Chordata; class Aves; order Phaethontiformes; family Phaethontidae; genus Phaethon; species Phaethon lepturus. The sequence goes on along the minus strand of NW_010548117.1, from coordinate 23,317 downwards.
CATGTGGTTGAACTGAATGAACCCATCTCCTGCTGCTCCTTTCATAAAGGTGTAGAAAACAAGGCTGGGAGAGATCTCAAGAGGTCATGTAATCCATTCCCTGCCCCCAGCCAGCGTCAGCGGGTTTGTGGTTGACGCAACATAATTTTGGGGGCTATGTCAGCTGAGTGTGCTTTCATGTGTAGTGAGCTGGGGATTAAGGATTGAGAATCTTTATAAGAACATGTGATGTTTATAGCTTGCTTTCAAAAATTAGAGACCAAGCATTCTGGTAGACAATATTGGAGTTTAGGGGCTGCTGTCTCTTACAGAAGGCAAGAAATTGCCAAGCAGCCATGAAGCAGTACCATGACGGTAGGACAGGAGATCTTGATGGCTCTTGATCCAGGGAAGATGTAGGAGCCGTTGCTTCATGAAGTTGTTTCAGCGCCTGACTCTTAGAAGTGCATCTGGATGCATGACTTCCAGATAGTTTCTACTTGCTCTTTGGCTTGCAGAAAAGCATTTATTCCTACAGGATAGGGAGGTGCCAAATAAACTGTAGTCCCCAAATCAATACTGTAGCTGCAGCTAAGGCTGCTTCTCTATGCTTTGTCAGCTACTGACAGTCTTTCAAATACATAAATGTCTTCTAGAGAGCAATGACAGCAGCAGTAGCCTCTCTCATGGAGTCACCTGCATGGGGGGAAAAAATTAAAAGTCTTCTTGAAGAATCATTTTGCCAGAGAGAATTATTTATTCTCTTATTTGTACCCTGGACCTTTGTTTATGCCAATGGATGACAGTGAAAAATTAAGATTAAATCAGTCTACTGCAGGTAGATCCTTCTTTTACTAGTGAATTTACGAATTGTTGGCAAACTATGTTGCAGTGCTTAAAACCAGAGTATTTTCCTCTCACAGTGCATCTGTAATTATCAGGAAAAAATGTTGAAGGACTGTTTTTTTGATCTTTCTCTACAAAGAAAGAGCATTCTGAGCAAATGAATGCTACTATGCATGAGAAAATATATGAGAAAATAAAAATCTGCAAAAAATGCATTTGACACAATAAATTTGTTAAGTATTTTCTCTGTTTAAAAAAAAGTTATTTATGCAATATTTAAGGATCCTCCAAAGTTGTCTTTATTTTTTTCATTTCTCTGCCTACCTACTGAATGATCAGTTTAGGTATCAAGTAGGTGAGGCTTTAGATTTTGAACATCAGCCACCACCTAAGGCAGAGCCTATGTCCCTGTACAGGTGGGAAGATAAGGGGATCCATGTTTCTGGCTGAGGTTGATACCTCCACCTTTGTTGGCTTATGGGGTCATGAGTGCCTGATGGTGCTTGCAGCATCTATTTCTCTGTATTTCTTAAAAAAAAATATACAGTCTTTAAAAAAAAATACAGTCACTATCATGTCTAATATGTATGCATATGTAGAAGTATACAAATTTATTGGAAGTAGGAATAAGCTTAAAATTGTTGTAATAATCAGTATGGGCTATATTGTGCCTTAAGGCACAGCCCTAAGCAAGGGCTGGTGCATAAACTAAAACGAACAGGTTGGATTTTGTTTCCTTCCCTTTATTTTCTCCTCTTCTCCTCCTCCCCCGAAGGAAAAAAAAAGAAAAAAAAAAAGGCTAATTGCAAAATTGTCCTCCAGCCCTTTCTGAGTGTCATCATATCTCTGAACAGAAGTAATGAGACATTTTGGCAACACTGGACTCTCTTTCTCCCTTGGCACTCATCCCCAAGGGCTCCCAGCCTCCTCAGCTCTTTCTAGCTCCCTCAGGTCACTTCCTTCTGCTGCTACTTTAGATTGCTGTAGACATCTGGGTTCTCTTTCTGGGCAAGTGCAACCTGACAAGTCCTTGGCATATTTGCCTATACGTGTCACATCTTCATTACCTCAACCCTGTTGCAGCTCTCTTTGGGTATCTCCATCTCCGTTTTTCCCTACCTTGTTTGGGTAGGTATTTATATCTCTCTTCATACTATCGGGAAATGGGGGACAGGTTGGAGGGTGAACTCTACTGGCTCAGTTCACCTAGTTTGTGCACGGGACAGGTGTGAGCTGAGAGAGCGGATTAAAGCCCCCACCCATTGCCCACCGGTTCCTGCAGATGAAGAGTTTGCCATTACTTTCGGCTGCCCAAGTACCACACAGGGAATTCTCTTGACTTCTATTTTTTTTGCTGGTATTTTTAGATACTTAACTGAGGGATCTAAATCACAAGTCTGCTGACTCTGAGCTCCCCAAATAGTGGAGAAAGAGAGACAGGCACACTGGAGGGAAATGTGTTTCTTGGGTGTGATGACTTACCCTCTGGAGTTGCCTGTATCTCCCTGTAGGGAGATGCTGGGAGAATAGACTCTTTCTGCCTCCAGTAACATGTTGTGGATGTGGGTACTCATTTCAGACAACAAACTGACAGGCATGTTACATTGATTTGTTTACTCTTTTTTATGATAAAAATGATCACGTACCATGAATCATTCAAAGTTACATGAATCGTTTTGCTGTTCTCACTGTCTGACCTTTTTTCATTTGATCATTGTTGATTCTTCCATTTACAAGAAGGAATCAGAAAGTCACGCTAAGGTCAAATACAGTTTATTTTAAAATTTAAGATGGCATACTAGAGGAAGAAAAAGTTCAACTCTTCATCCATCTTTGAGTGCACTCAGTGGGTCACACTATTCCTACATCAAACTGAGATTTTTTTTTTATTTAACAGGAAAAAAAAAGAAAAAAAAAGATTAAGCCTGAAGACTTAGTTATTGCTGGTTCCCTAGTCACATCAGTCAGCAACATGGGATTTAAAGTGTCAGAATGACAAAGAACAGTTCAATTTGTTCTAACACTGCACCTATACTCATGTACATATTAGACAGCTATAAAATCTCAAAGAGGCACCATTTGAAATGATGTGTGCTAAAAGGGGGCAATTAGTGGGCAAGATGAAATGAAGGTACAGTTGTAATTATTTCATATCTTGAAACAAAAAGGAATGGCTGAGATGTAATTTCACTGTTAAGGAAACGCAAGGCTTCTAGAAAAAAAAAAAAAGGAAACTTTTTAGAACTAATTGCTTGGCTCTAATTAGAGAATGTAACCTTTGGAGGAATAGTGGCTGTTGAAACTCCAATTTTATTTGCATATATTAATATGTACATGACAATTACACCCCCAGAGAAAGTACAGCCTGTGCCCCAAAAGCCTAGTTTTAAATTTAGAAGCAAGAAAGAAATTCTAAACAACTTAAGAACATTTCAGTGCTTCTGTAGACTTAGGATGCATTTTATAAAAACTTTGGAGTGCTGAAATGACAAATCCAGTCATCATTTTAGGTGATGTGGAGATGCACATGTTTATCTTCAAATGTTTGTACACTACTATCAGTACCATCCATATCTATACACATGTAAGTGTGAAAAAAATATATACTTACATCTAAATACAGAGATACACATGAAAGTTTTCAATATTTAGTCTATATTTGTAGTAGATGTTGGTAAGGGGATTTTCCCATCATAACCAGCAGTGAGATGATGGGGAACCACCATCACAACCATACAGGGATGTAGAAAACCCAGCATTGTTGCTACCAGAGTTGACATATGTTGTCAAATGCTCTCAAACATGAGAATTTAGGGAACTTGGTGTTGAGGTTGGGGCACCCCAGGCATTAAAAGGCTGTCACCACAGCTTTGCTGAAATGTCTGCTACGGGTCTAGAGTGTAACCTGGTAACTCTAAACTATTACCACTGAAACCTTGATTACATAGGTAGTGAGCATAAGAGATTAAATTGGTTATAGAGGGAAGATCATGTGGGTTGCAGGTAGTCATACAGGATCCAAACACCACACTCAAGCCAAAGTCTTTCTGCTGTTTCTCATCCAGATTTGCCCTATAAAAAGTTACAGAAAATCACAGAATCACAGAATCACGGAAACACTAGGTTGGAAAGGACCTTCAAGATCATCAAGTCCAACCATTAATCCAGCGCCACCATGTCCCCTAGACCATGTCCTGAAGCACCACATCCACACGTTTCTTGAACACTTCCAGAGATGGCGACTCCACCACCTCCCTGGGCAGCCTGTTCCAATGCCTGACCACCCTCTCAGTGAAGAAATTTTTCCTAATATCCAATCTAAACCTCCCCTGGCGCAACTTGAAGCCATTTCCTCTTGTCCTATCGCTAGTTACTTGGGAGAAGAGGCCAACACCCTCATCGCCACAACCCCCTTTCAGGTAGTTGTAGAGAGCGATAAGGTCTCCTCTCAGCCTCCTCTTCTCCAGACTAAACAACCCCAGTTCCCTCAGCCGCTCCTCATCAGACTTGTGCTCCAGATCCCTCACCAGCTTCGTTGCCCTTCTCTGGACACGCTCCAGCACCTCAATGTCCTTTTTGTAGTGAGGGGCCCAACACTGAACACAGGATTCAAGGTGCGGCCTCACCAGTGCCGAGTACAGGGGCACAATCACTTCCCTACTCCTGCTGGCCACACTATTCTTGATACAGGCCAGGACGCTGTTGGCCTTCTTAGCCACCTGAAAAGATAGGAAACAGTGTGAATGACTAGTCAAGAAGGCGAAAAAAACAATCAGGGTCATCATTTTCTAGCTTAATAGAGAGTCTGAGAAATGTAGAAAAGGAAGTAGCTATGAAACCTGTACTGGGTAATAGTTGGCAATTCCAGTTGAATGGATCTCTAGAAAATTTATTGCACAGAACAATGTTGAGGTGACTAATGAATGAACAGTAGTTTTCTCAGCATATCTACAAATTCTCTGGTAATTTTATATTCTTATGTCCTCAATAACATTTCAAACTCTTTGACGTATCTTCCTCTTTTTCTGGTTAAGTGTTCTGCTGTGGCACAGAGGTGGAGTAGGGTTAATGTTTCCAATAATCAGAGGTGTTGCAGTTCACTGAACATCTAGTCATATATACACGATAGGTTAGGAATATTCTTACATGAGTGTATGTTTAACAAACCAAAACATATAAAACAACATTTCAGAAAAATTCAGATGAAGACTTTCCAAGAAGGAAACCTCAGAAAAGGAAAATGATGGCAACAAACACTTCATATTCACAAATAGTAACAAATCTGTAATTTCAACCAAGTTTTATATAATTAACAATCTTCATTTTTTGAAATATCATTATTAAATCAAATCATGTTATTGCATTGAAATAAACAGCTACATAGCTACAAAACAAAAGCAAACAACACCATTATTTCTTCTGTAATTTTTTCAGTATCATGCATTATATGAAAAATAATATATTTAACTATTTGTTGTAACAAAAATCTACCTAAAAACCTGGAGGGTTCTTGATTCAAAGGTCAGCAGTTTCTGGTGCAAATACTTTGCAAAGGCAATTTAAAAAAAAAGAAACAAAGCCCTGCAAAACAAGTATATTTGATATAACTTATAAATGTGTAATTTAACCTTCCAGAACAAAAATACAGTTATGCCAACATTGTAAATTTTTGGCAGAAACAGGTTAGAAACACTTATTGAAGTATTTAATACCATTTTATCTTTAAAAAATCTCTCACCTTTAGTTTACACAGCTGCTAGATTTTTTATCTTCAAAGATTCCAAACTCAAGATCTGTGATATCTGAGAAACTATACTCTTGATCCTTAAGGAAACTCTACTTTTGAATATCTGGGTGCTTTTTTCAATGTATAAAAGTGAAACCAAATTTTGGGCAATTGCATTTGAGAATCCTGTTCAGTATTTTTCATTAATAAGGGCAAAATTTACTCACAGGCATAAGAGAGCAAAGCAGTGTGCAGCTTGAATTTACGCAAGACTGCAGAAGTATAACTAGGATGCTCAGGCTACATCTACCCTAGTACATTAAAAAATCCCAGAACCGTTGGCAAAGGCACTGGAAACCGATGTTCAGCTGCCAGCATGGTCCATGGCACACTTAGCATACATTTTCCCATTTCCTGAAATAGTTTAGGAATTAATACAGCCCAGTGATTAGTCCCAGCTCGGATGTTGTGACCTTCCTTGGGGATGAAAAATTCATTAAGAGCTTGAGTATGGGTAGAAGATAACTTCTCATCTCAGACTTACACGCTTTAGCCAGAGTCTTAGGCTGACTTCACATTGGGAATTTCATCCTGAATGAGTGTGAAGGGATTTAAATTCCTTTCCTAATGATATGGACTAATGGCAGGCATTTCTTTCATAATCTAGAAAATTTCTAGTGGCAAGCTTACCACTGAAACAATTTATCTGGTTGTTGCTTTAAAGCTGAAAGAAAAAGTTGTTTTCCATATGAATGGGACATTTTTCCAATGGCCAAATTCAGACAAGAAAAGGCAGACTAAAGTGTAGATTTCTAAGATGAAGGGTAATATCCACAGGTTGTGTTCAAATACCTGATTTTAGTGAAAGCAAAAGCAGTTCAGCACATTTAAGGAGACATTTAGGACAACATCCATTCTCAGTCACAGTGATGTCACTGAAATATCTTAGTTTAAGTTTCTATACAGAACAAACTCTGACCATTGCTAATTTTATTTGCACTGCACACCACTGAAGATCACAATGAGCCATTGGCAATGCTCATTTTTTTTTTTTCTGTGATCTTGAGGCTTTCTACTGGATAAGGTCTTTTCCTAAGGAGAAAAATAAAAATATGAATAAAATAACAAGTGAAATTTATGACAGTGCTCTTTCTGAGACACAAGTAATGTGGCTTCATGTGAAAGTGAATGCTTATTCATTTACTAGTGTAAATGATAGCATGATGTCAGAGTCAGCGTATGGAACGGGGATCATTCACATCTTGTTACAACCAGTGATTACAGAGGAGTCATTTTGCAGTTCAACGGCATTATTGAGGCTTATTCTCTGCAACAAATTATATCTTTTATTTTATTTTGTGATTATCCAACAGATCACTGAACCATAAAGTGCTGCTGCTCTCAGCTAACAGAAAGAAATACCAAGGCCATATGTCTCTCATGGAGCTGTTACTCTTCTGTATATAATTATAATTTCTCTACCTGCCACTCACAGTGTGCAGGTCAAACCGCAGTTACTTCTGATATTTTTGAGACTCTGACAGAAATGGTAGGAGATGGAATTTTTGTAATAATAGATGTAATGACTAATCATTATTCTTTTCCCCAAGTCGCTGTGAAAGATTGTTTTAAAACTTAATTAAAAATTGCAGCCTGACATCTGGATGGCTAGAGCCATTTAGTATAACATCTGACTTACATAAATATGAATAATATCATCTTCATAAAATCAATTTCTATTTTTTATTTACTTACCAAAAACAGTAAGATCAATGATCTTTATACTCAGTGACCCTCTCAGGCAAGATGCCATATAGATTTTGAACCACAAAACCATTTTCATATTTATATATGTGCAAAATTGCTAATATGACACATGTATTTGCACTCATTTCTTTCAGCTTTCAAAATTCACTCTCTCTAATCTGAAATGAGTCCTGTAGTTTCAGAACTACTCTGTACACTCTCCTAAGAAGTATGTTTAAAGGAATTATTCATTCATATATGCTTCCACATTAACACATAAAAAAATAATCAATACACCCAAGCTAAAAGCACACATACCAGTAATCCTTTTGTTTCTAGCATTTACAAAGACCAAACATATGAATTGTGGAATTATTTTATCAACTGTAGTATTTGGGGTCATATCCATTGCAGAAACATCTGAATCACACAAACAATATAATTATTTCCTGTTTAGCCAGAAATACTTAAAAAAAAAAACTTCTGAAAAACATTTTCCAAGAGCAACCCACAAAATGAAATGAAATTTCTAAAAAAAGGAGTAAGATGTCATCTGAAATAAGAAGCCAGATTCCGCTAAAATGATCTTCTCAGCCCTGTACTAAGGAAAACTGCTTAAAAGGCTGCAGTGTAGACTATTCTGAATAGGAACCAAATGCACAGATTTATTTAGGAGTTGGCATATACAGGGTATTGAAGGATAGTACAGGAAAGAGTATATTCAGGCCAATGGTTCTGAGCACCACATGCTGGAGGGGTTATAAAAGATCTTGTCACAACTCTAAGCTGTAGGAGCTTGGCAATAGAAAGAAGACACATCTGAAATATCTGTGATATTTTAATTTGTAAGGAATAGACAAAGGACCCCTTATGATATTACCTAGGATAATTGATGAGGCATGTGTTTTTCAGGAGACCATGCTAAGAGCTTCCAGATAAGAGGGAGCAAGCTCAACCGAGCAGCACCTGCAGTCAAGAAGAATGTTTTAGCTTGGGAGAAAAAGAAAAAACAAACCTGCTTGGTTTTGTTACTCTTGAATATGTCCTGGGAGCACTTTGCTTCAATTTGTCCAAAGGAGTAAAATCACAAGGCAATGAGCCAGCTGGAGGGACAGCTTGAATGAAAACTGAGACATGATGCACTGGAGATGAGCTGGAGGAAGAAGGTACCATTAAAATTTGAAACATTTGAAGAAAAGTACATAAAAAGATAAAATTCAATGACTGAAAATTAGGGCACAGGAGAGCTTCCTACTGCTAATTCTTGCTGTCCTGGTCATTACACAGCTTCTTTAATTTCCCAGACTGTGTTTAGCTTATAGCCATCATAATAAACAATGTCCATCATCTTAACCAGTTTTTTCTCCCCTATATATTTGCAGGCAGAAGTCACCCCTGTATTATCTTCATTGCAAACAAGTCAAGCTTTTCTGGGGAATTATTCCCCATATCTAGTATTAACCATCTAACTTAAGGGACTAAATTAGGAAGCTGTCCCTCTGTAGTCCCTACAGCTACATCCACACTAGCAAAGTAAGAGGGCCAGGGCATGACCAAGATGTGCTTGTTAACCTCATCCCTGACAAAATCCCTGATTTTGCTTTGGGCCAACTCTCTTGGAGAACAGAAACAGTACAGGGTTCAGCACAATCCAGGGAGAACTCATTTACTAGGATAGATTTAGCTAACACAATCAATGGGGGCGGGGAAAAAGGATTTTCATAAAATCGTAGTCACTTAAGTTGGAAAAGACCCTTAAGACCATTGAGTCCAACCATAAACCTAACAGCGCCAAGTCCACCACTAAACTAAACACCGCATCTACACGTCTTTTAAACACCTCCAGGGATGGCGACTCAACCACTTCCTTGGGCAGCCTGTTCTGATGCTTGACAAGCCTTTTGGTGAAGAAATTTTTCCTAATATCCAATCTCAACCTTCCCTGGTGAAAGTTGAGGCTGTTTTCTCTCATCCTATCACTTGTTATTTGGGAGAAGAGACTGACACCCACCTCGCTTCAACCTCCTTTCAGGTAGTTGTAGAGAACAATAAGGCCTCCCCTCTTTTTCTCCAGGCCAAACAACCCCAGTTCCCTTGCGAACTTGTTCTCTAGATCCTTCACTAGCTTCATTGCTCTTCTATGGGTGTGCTGAAGGAATAATAATCCTTTTTTTAAGGTTTATTCCAGTAAATATAAACTAAATGTTTTGCACTGTACTCTGAAGGATCCTACCTCTTTTCACTGGCTAATGATGACAGTGGAATAAGGAGAAAGTAGGTACATTTTTAAGTTAAACTCCTAAAGTCAGTGTGTGGATGGAAGTCCTACAGAGGCAGGACCCTGTTCAAGCCCAAATGTCTTCACAATGTGAGGAACAGGTGTAAAGTCCAATAGAACTTTATTCTTTAAATGTTTCTTTTATTGTCAAAGACAATAAAAATTTCAGAATTTTAAAAATGTTGGATGGTCATCAAAAGGTTTAGCTAGCTACAAATAGGAGTGAAAGTCTGAATCCTCATATCATATAATTTATGACTATATTAGCTAAAACACACAAATTTTAATGTTCAGTTGAAATTGCCGTCTTTGTATGATAATGTGGCAAGCTGTGTTCTGAACAACACCATCCTCAACTTGATTTAACTGAGTTATGTTGTAAAGGAAATAAAAGATCACTCTATAAATTTTACTATTTACCTGAAAGTGACCCAAATAACAGGGAACATGTCATATAGAATAATCTGAATTTGTTGCTAAAATGCACAACTTCTGATGCAGTAAAGCTCTATATCTAGTGATGAAAATATAGATGATCCCTAAAGGTAACAGAATATGTCCTGCAAATAAGACTTTCTGAAAAGTGCCATAAAGTATGAACAAAACCATGATGCAGTGTCGGGGATAAAAGTGTGAATGGAGTCTTAAGAACAATAAACAGACCAGTTGCAAACAGGGAAGGAACTTGCCTGCTGCACATGGTATTGTTGTTGTCCACAGAAAAACATCATTATTGGTTCTGGTGTCCATATTTGAAAAAAAGGTCAAAAGTTGAAAAGGATACAGGTAAGGAGTCTGGAATAATGTTTTAGAGTGTAGGTTGTTGATTGTACAGACCATTTATCAGAAAGGACAATATGATCACAGGAGAAGAAAACATCAGATGATAAAGGATTATTTTGTCTGGCAAAAGGAGGCATAGCATGAAACAATGTCTGGAGTTTGAAATCAAGAACTTCCAAACTAAAAATAAAGCATAATTTTATTTTTTTTTTTATAACATGGGTGCTAAAACTTCCCTTGAGAAAGATATAGTAGTCAAACACAATCTGTTGCCATCAATAGATTGGTAATTAAGTGAAATTCTGAACAGATTTTGGAATGGAGAATGAGCTGATCTCTTCAGCCTTAAGCTTTACCAAGAAAATAAGACTTCAGGTAGAGCATGGAATGTAGGGGAAGAGGATTTAAGGTTCTTTGCTCTGGAGCAAGGGTTAAGCTGGGCTGTACCACACATTTCTGCTACGGATGTGTCTAAACAATCAATCAATTAATAGGGATTTCATCTTTCCAGTTGGGGAACAACAGGTGGCCGATGTGATCTTGGCTTGAGATGGAAAGTCAAGTGCATGACGTTTGGGACAGACCTAAGAGTGGCTTATTAAACAAACCTTGTGCAGGTTTCTCTACATTAATAGGCAAATATGCTAATGTCACAGCAGAAAAGTGACTGAATGAATAATTTGCTGATGAATAAGCTACCGAACTTTCAACTTCAGAGAAAAGCCACTTTCTTAAATTGTTCAGCAAATGACACCACTGTCTTCAGGAGACCAAGGTCAGTGGTACTTCCTTATCTCCTGATGATAAAGATATGAAGTCATTATTTCACTGAGGTTACACAAAGGCAATTTTCTGAACTCCCTTGCCAGTCAACAGGGGGAGAAAAAAGCATCTTTAGAGGAAAAATAATCTTGCTTAATGACCTATCTTTCAAAATACCTAAACTTCTCCAGTGATTGTTGATTCAGTCTAGGCTAGGTGCCTAACTTGTAACATCTAAAGACAGATGAAATAGCTTTCAACAGAGAGCAGAAAGAAATAAAAGTGAAGACCCTAAATCCATGCCTGTGTGAATTTAACATCTCTTGAAGCACAACTTTGATTTCAGCCCATAACATTTTCTGGCTTTTAGTCAATTTTGCTCTCAATTTTTTTACATGTTAGCAAAAATCTGGAGCTGGAGTTGTGAATATTGTTTAAGGATGTTTATTTTCTCAAACATGATCCTTCTTTTGCTCCCAACAAGTCCTAATATAAATGTGTATTCTGAAGGTAGGTTTTCTCAAGGTTTATTTTCACATTAACAAGGATTTGTAAAAATCAAATTTAATCCTTTAGTATAATAAAATAAACTGTGCACAGATAAATCGAATATGCATTGGTGAAACAAATTCCTCTTATAGGCTCATGTTTTGTTTCATGATTAAATCTGTTGTTCTTGATACTAACAATGCAGAATTTGGGGTTCAGCCAGGTTTGTACAGAAGGATGAAACTTTACATTTTATCCTACAGTTTTAATTTGATTCCAAAAAAGGAAAAGATAAAAGACCATTTTTTTGTGCTGATTTATGTCCTGTGATGCTGCAGAGTTTGCAAATCAGGAAAAATTTTTGGGTTTAAATCCTTCAAGATTAAATCAGGAGCCTTTTCTTTACCCTGCAAGCCAATACTCAAAAGAATAGTGTTGTTCAGCTCTGCTATAGCAGGCAACACGCAGGGTATTTTTCCATTTATCTGTGAAAATGTGTTTAAATTAATCTCTGGTGTGCTGCCATTCATTCCTGTAGAGATATACCAGGCATACAATTGGCTCAAGGGACCATATTCTCAGCTTCTATAGAATGACTTCTCTGTCTTTAGTGAATCTACACTGATTTACACAACTTTTTTTAGCCCTTGCAGAGTTGCTGAGTATTTTCAGAATAGTTTGAGTGAATAACAGAACTCTACTAAAGTCTTCAACAGTTAGTTGTTTAATAGGAGTACTATTAAATAACTACTTTACAGTTGAAATTAGGACCAATGCCTAATTTAAGATCATAACAAATGAAGCAGGGAAATAATTATGCAGTCTACTACAAAAATAGAGCCTGAAAAAACAGAATTTTCTGAGAATACACGTTACTAGTGCTGAAAAAGGTATAGTAGGGTTTGAAATTTCAAGTACTGAAAACAAATCCATTATGTAAGAAGTTGAAGAAAAAACAGATTTTTTCATCTGCAGTTGTGTCATCTGCCTTTATACTCTGATTTAAAGTGCTCTGCTAATGGATAGTGAATTGGTTTCCTGAAAGAGCTAATGCAGTAGGCATGGATTGTCAAAATGAATAAGAATTATCCTTCCTTAGCATCAGATGTAACATTGAAAATAGATACTGCTGAGTATGGCTGTACACTGTGTTGCATCATATGCAAGTTGTGTGTATTGGGTTTGCATGGCAAGGTTTTGGTAGCTGGGGGGCTACAAGGGTGGCTTCTGTGCAAAGCTGCTAGAAGCTTATGGTCTCAAGTTGCGCCAGGGGAGGTTTAGATTGGATATTAGGAAAAATTTCTTCACTGAGAGGGTGGTCAGGCATTGGAACAGGCTGCCCAGGGAGGTGGTGGAGTCGCCATCTCTGGAAGTGTTCAAAAAACGTGTGGATGTGGCGCTTCAGGACATGGTTTAGGGGACATGGTGGCACTGGATTAATGGTTGGACTTGATGATCTTGAAGGTCCTTTCCAACCTAGTGATTCTGTGATTCTGTGATTCCCTGCTGTCTGATAGAGCCAGTGCCAACCTGCAAACCTGCTCCTGTGGGCTCTTCTCTCCATGCGTCCACAGGTCCTGGCGGGAGCCGGCTCCAGCAGGGTCTTCCCATGAGGTCACAGCCTCCTTTGGGCATCCACCTGCTCCATTATGGGGTCCTCCATGGGCTGCAGGTGGAGATCTGTTCCACTGTGGAGCTCCATGGGCCGCAGGGGCACAGCTGGCCTCACCATGGTCTTCATCACAGGCTGCAGGGGAATCTCTGCTCCCGCACCCGGAGCACCTGCTGCCCCTTCTGCTTCCCTGACCTTGGTGTCTGCAGAGTTGTTTTCACATACTCTCGCTCCTCTCTCCAGTTGCAAATGCTACGTGCCAGTTTTTTTTCCCCCTTATTAAATATGTTATCACAGAGGCTTTGCCGCTGTTGCTGACTGGCTTGGCCTTGGCCTGCAGTGGGTCTGTATCAGACAGCAGGGAAGCTTCTAGCAGCTTTGCATAGAAGCCACTCCTGCAACTCCTGCTCCTACCAAACCTTGGCACCCAAACCCAATACACCAGCTCTGGAGCCCTCAGGACAGGAAAAACATGGAGCTCCTCGAGCAGGTCCAGAGGAGGCCACAAAAATGGTCAGAATGATGGAACACCTCTCCTATGAGGACAGATTGAGAGAGTTTGGGCTTGTTCAGCCTGGAGAAGAGAAGGCTCCAGGGAGACTTTATTGCAGCCTTTCAGGACTTAAAGGGAGCTTATAAGATAGGGACAGAACTTTTACCAGGGCCTGTAGAGATAGGAAAAAGTGTAATGGTTTTAAACTAAAAGAGGGTACATTTCTACTAGATAGAATGAAGACATTTTTCACAGTGATGGTGGTGAAACCCTGTCCCAGGTTGCCCAGAGAGGTGGTCGATGCCCCATCCCTGGAAACATTCCAGGTCAGGTTGGACGGGGCTCTGAGCAACCTGATTGAGTTGAAGATGCCCCTGCTCACTGCAGGGGGGTTGGACTAAAGGTCCTTTCTAACCCAAACTGTTCTATGATTCTATGATTCTATGATTCTATGATTCTATGATTCTATGATTCTATAGATTGTCCTACTCTGATTTGATTGTTAATAGATTAAATTAATTTTCCCCAAGCTGAGTCTGTTTTGCCCGTGACAGTAATCTCTTAATGATCTTCCTGGCCTTATGTCAGCCCATGAGTCTTTATATTTTCTCTCTGCTGTCCAGCTGAGGAGAGGATTGATAGAGCAGCAACGCACAACATTGTGGGACTTTCAGGAACACTCCAAGGTGAACTCCTGCTACAGTTAATGACACCGTCATTAGTTGCATTGGGACCAGAATTAGAGCATCTGAGAGGACTGCAATGACAAAATTGGAACTGCAAAGAGTATTAAGGGGTTACAATCCTGATGAGAGAGTCAATGGTGTGTGATGGAATCAAATCATTCATTTCTTCAACTTTATTTGAACGGAGAAAAAAACTTCTACCTGACTTGCTTTTTTATTTCAATCTTGAATTTGAAATATTTACTTGCAGAATAGTTTTAATTTAAATTAATGCAACTATTTTTGTGATTAGCTGAACATCCATGAAGGATATTCTTTGTCTGGTTCTATGGTTTCTATACCTGCTTCATCACCATGATAGTACCCTGATATTCAGGAAGCAGACCTATAAGGAACACTGGGAGCTTTTGCCTCAAGTGCTCCCCAACGTGATGAATTAGTGCAAGACTTTGGCTCCAAAATGTTTTGTCTCATCAAGTCATCAACTATACTTCAATATAACTAGCAGCCTGCCTAGGAAAATATCCAGAACTCACCTTGAAGATGAACTGAACCACAGTTGGTCCTTGGGCTGCAGCTGTTTTCATTCTGATTTTCGGTCCCTGGTGCAGAAATAGCAATTATACCTAAGCCAGGGTACATCAAGGCTTTGCTGCTGCTGCTCACCAGACAAACACAAACCAAGGCATCCATGTATAACAAAGGTAATTCTTTTAATTTTATAATTATGTATGGTCAAGTAGTGCTTGGATGCTGTCTTCCTGAGCATGCAGTTCCTCCACTGGATATAAAGAAGGAATGTTATTAGCTGTTTCTTTTTGTGAAATCATTTATATGTATACATTGCAGCAATATATGGACCAAACAACACCATTTACTAAAAAAATAAAAACATATGCCAGACGATCCCACTGTTATCACTGCATTTATCTTTCCCCGAATACTTTGAGTGCTGTCATTAAAACGGAAGCTACAGCAATATTTTAGCCATCTCTGTACCTAGAAAATTTCTCTATTACTTTGTCCATGAATGTTTTCCTTGGATGATTGGTTGACAATATCTAAAAGATAATTTTAGGTCCTGAAGAATTAAACACAGGTCTATTTTTATGAGGTGGGACAGATTGGAAACAGTTTTTTCTCCTTGTTCCAATGAAATTGGAAATGAAAAGAATGTGTGTCATATGAGGGACAAGTGTCATGAAGCCCATCTGAATTATACTTCATACCCTACTTTATAGCTTAATGTTCAACTATATCCATTTTTTCTGGCAGTATTTCGCCCATCAAAAACAAGTTATTGACACTTATGTCTCAGATATAAATCAGATCTGGCAGTAAAAGTAAAGAAGGTGGTTTCAGACAGAGTCAATGATGGGGTAGAATAATGTATTTGTTTTTTTCCTCTAGGATATCACTTTAATATCACTCAGAAACAATGGCAGAAAATAATTCCAATTAAATGGTATTAAAAATAAGATATAAAGCAAATTCAGTTGATCTCATTCTGTCATGTATGTCATAGTAGACACCACAAAATTCAGCAGAAATAGTTTAAATTTAGCTGTCTTAGCATATGTGTATAAGGACTGAGAATGTGGAAATTGGATTTGCTTCGCTGGAGTCAATTAAGAAGGACTCTCAACAAGGTAGGGTTGAAGTGCATTGACAGGGCACTGGGAATACTTCTGGTATTGATTGGCATTGGCTTGGGTACAAATCAAGCAAAACGTTCTGGTTTCTGACATTCATTTTCTATAACAGAGAAATTACACTAATGGATAAAATGATAATGAAAAAGGGAATGCAGAGAATAGGAGTTCTCCATGGAGATATATTCCCTTCAGATGTTAAGCTGTAGCTATGCCCTCATTATAAAAGATTTTACTGCCTAATATACAGCTCCTTTTTTTTTTTTCCTCCTGTTACACTGACCTGTGCTTATTGCTCTGTCTCCTTAACCCCTCAGAAGTTCCTTGCTTATGAGGGCAGAGCTTAATGAGGTCAGCAGTTCCTGTCACTCTATGGAAAAGCAGCACCTCAAAGCCCTACCTTCTCCTGGAAGTCAATGTCTTTGATGCTACTTAACAGGGGAGAATGTTCATTCATGTCTGTTTTACAACTGGAGGGGATGAAACAGTTCCCCTTCACATTAGAGCACCCTTTTTCTCTGAAGTGAGAAGGTAGGAAGGACTATCAGCTACTCCTTCCCCATCCTCGAGAGATTTAGGTTTACAAACCATACAAATGCTGCCTTCTTTTCTGATGTCTTTGACATTTATGAGAAGTTGTTTGATGATACCAGTATCATCAGTGTGCATCTTATATTTCAGTTTTGGCCAGCACAATGTGCAGTTTCTTCCATGAAGATTTTCCTTAGTGGTGCAATCAATGAAGCCAAGTGTTCAGCTTCCTGAGTGCAGCCAAATGAAGTTGTATGAAATCTGTGCTACAAAGGTGGCTATTGCAAGAAGCAAGGTCAGAATAATTTTCCCCAAAAGAATTTCTCTCTTAATCTCATTAACTGTGGTAGGCTTCTGCCCTGTAACACATCTTTTGCTTTATATCCTTCCCAGGTTTGTATTTCTAAGTAAAATCTTTACTGCTATAATTACAAATGTGTTCTTTATTTATATCATGGCATATTTATTTAGGTAAGTGTTCAATGCATTTAAAATGTTTTGCATGATGCCCTCTGATCCCAAGATCCAGAGACAAATAATGCATTTTTCCCTTTAACAGATTCATCTTTTTTATATGGGGAGATTTCATAATTTTGTACCCTATCTTATACAACCGTTATTTCTTGCTGTGAAAATTCTTCCAGCGTGCCAATCATTCTTGTCACCAATCACTTAAAACCCTTCTTGTACTGAGAACCACCGCCTTTTCTCACTCATATCAACTTGAGCACTGAAAAGCTGTTTGCTTCAGTGCCCTAGTTCTGCATATTCATCCCTGGAAACATAAAGGCTTAGAATTACTTTTGTGCCTGCACCTTTTCACAAATGGTAATAAGATACGATGCCCCTAATAGAACACAAACTATGATTTTCCATAAGTACTGGAGGGAAGGAGCAGGTGTAATACTAAATGTATTAAAAGGTTAAGTTTGGTGAATTTATATGACATGCTTGAATTGATTAGCAGTAAATGCGATTTGATGAATTTGCTAGTCCTATGTCTGCCTTCACTAACCTGCCATAGTACCTGACAGACACCTCACAATTTTTTGTAGTTTTCCTCAAAACATGTGTCTAAGGTAAGATGCTTTAGATACTCCTTAAATATTGCCAATTCCTGTTTTGAATTGTGTATCTGGTGGACATGTGCAGACTTACCTGCTCAAAACCTCCAGCTTGGCTATGGCAAGCTATAGTGACAGAACAGGTGACAATCTCCGGCAGGCCATGCCTGATTATGTGCTCTATTGCTCCAGATACTGACCTGTCCCATAGCCTTGGCTTCCTGGCTTGATCTCGGACCCGCTTTGTGACCATGGCCTTCACCGGTTGGTTGGCCTCTTGACTGAACCATGTTATCACTACCAGACCTGCTCTGCCCACCTTACCTAAGTGCTGTGTGGCTGCTCCTTTTGTTGGTGAGGCCACTGTCTCTGCTGGTCTTGCTGTCACTCTGGCTCCTGGCTCCACTTCCCTTAAGAAGCAATGCCTCCCTTGCTGTTCTCTGGTATTGGAGCACCAAGGGAGTTACCTGCCCCAGTGCAGACACACTAGCTGATTTCAAATGTTCCTGGGATTGAGAGCCCCAGACCGTGCACTCTGAATCCCTTCCTGAGGCTCAGCAACGTAAAATCTACTCTAACTGGTATTTAGGAAAAGTTACAGAGTGCAGTTTGGACCAAAATGATTTCCCCAATACCACACAAGTCTTTGGCAGCTCAGAGACCGCTGTCCTCATTCCCCAAATCCAGGGTCAATGTCTGAATTGCCAGGATGGCCTTTCCACCTAGTTAGAGCAGCTTCAAAGAATAATCAGTTCCTTAGTTTCCTTATCTGTTATCCTTCATGTACCCACAGACATACAGAAAATGGCTAGATGTCTGCAGTGCTGAAGTGTAAAGGTGAATAATGATACAATTAGGGAGAATGTCAAATTGTACAAGTCACCTTTTAAATATTAATTTGGGTTGTTTTAAGCATATGGGTATTAATGTCACTGTCTTTGAAAGAATTACTTTCTTTGTTCAAACACAGGTGGGTCAACTATCTTTGATCAAGGAGTAATGACTTGTAAAAAGCAAAGCCTAGCCTGTTTGTCCAGGTAATTAATAGTAGTTTGGATATTCTCTAAGTTTGATGACTGGAACTAATTTTAATTTAGTTTCTTAGTTGTTGTATTGGGTCTGGCTGAGATGGAGTTAATTTTCCCCATAGCAACCCTTGCAGTGCTGTGCTGTGTATTGGCAGCTAGAAAGGTGGTGATAATACACCAGAGTTTTGGCTACTGCTGGGCAGTGCTTGCACAGTATCGGGGTTGTCTCTCCAACATTCACAGAATCACAGAATCACTAAGGTTGGAAAGGACCTTCAAGATCAAGTCCAACTGTTAACCCAACGCCACCATCCCCCCTAAACCATGTCCTGAAGTGCCACATCCACACGTTTTTGAACACTTCCTGAGATGGTGACTCCACCACCTCCCTGGGCAGCCTGTTCCAATGTTTGATGATGCTCTCGGTGAAGAAATTTTTCCTAATATCCAATCTAAACCTCCCCTGGCGCAACTTGAGGCCATTTCCTCTCATCCTGTCACGAGTTACTTGGGAGTAGAGACCAACAACCACGTCGCCACAACCCCCTTTCAGGTAGTTGTAGAGAGCGATAAGGTCTCCCCTCAGCCTCATTCCCCCTCACCAGTAGGCTGAGACTGGGCAAGATCTTGGGAGGGGACGTAGCCAGGACAGCTGACCCAAACTGACCAAAGGGATATTCCATATGACATCTGCTCAGCAACAAATGTTAAGTGAAAGGAGGAGGAAGGGGTGCATTTGTTTTTTACAACGTTTGTCTTCCGGAGCAGCTACTATGCATACTGAAGCCCTACTTCCCAGTAAGTGGCTGGACATCACCTGCTGATGGGAAGTAGAGAATAAATATTTTGTTTTCCTTTGTTTCTGCACACAGCCTTCACTTTTGCTTTATTAAACTGCCTTTATCTTGACCCAGGAGGATTTTTTCCATCTCATTTTATCCCCCGCTGTCCTACTGAGAAGGGGAGTGATAGAGCGACTTGGTGGGCACCTGGCATCCAGCCAAGGTCAACCCACCAGAGTTCTTTAATGATTCAAGTTAGCTTTTCAAAAGAAGTCAGTATGGTAAAACCTGAGCTCTTTGAAGGAGTTAGTCAACACAAAGGTTAAAGTCCTGAACACCATGAGTTAGAAAGCCAGTGATGCTGTTGATCAAGTTTCAGTTCCAGCACCCTGTAACACAAGTTATAAGTGAGCTTCGGATCATGCACCAGCCAAAGATTTTCCCATTTACTTCTGCAAGTGTTTTCTCTCCACACTGTGCAGTTACGAAAAGCTTTCCTTCTGTTATCATCTCCCACAGGCATTCTTCTTATCAGCCTAATACCTGCCACCTTCTAGGCACAAAGAAAACATTTATTTCCATATAACCTCTTCCCAGTGTATACCTGCATTTTTCACAATTAACCTTTTTTCATAATTTTCCAAAACACAGTAGTCAGGCAAGGGAGCTGAAGAGCTTCTTTTGCACAGAAGTTTTAATACTGGCCTTCCTGTTGGTTTTGACCTGAAGGCAGTTGAAGTAAATACTCCAATGAGAGCAATGAATTTCAGATCAAAACCTGTAAGACAAAAATAAACAAATGTAAATGAGCATGCAACAATGAAGGTGATAAGGTTGGGAGTAAACAACGGTACCTCTTTGCTTTTTTGTGCATTGTGGGAATAGTGAGAGATTGACTTGATGGATACAGAGAAAATGAAAAGACAGTGAGGATGGAGCAAGGAAGAACAGAAATAAAGGATGGAAGAAAATCAGATATGGAAAGGAAGATGATGGCATGAGGATAGAATCTGGAAACTGAAAAAGCAAGAAAATATTGGGGAAGGCCAAAACAAAAAGATAACATTGGTTACAGTATTAAAAATATTTTTATATGAGACAGTGGGGGGCTTCATCTGATCACTGTTACAGATAGCATAAGCATCTACATTTGAGATACCGATATAGATTTCTTTTACAAAAAAAGAGAACAAAAAAAAACTCCTTGGTTGGGATTCATTTCATGTTAGAGTAGGGATCTTACGCAGGTCAGGCAATCATGTCCTTTTCCAGTGGCTGTAAAGTGGTTTTGAGTTAGCCTGAAGGAGGATATTCATGTTGCTGACACATAAAGTTAGAAGGTGGATCTACTATATTATTTATTTATCTACTTGTATTATTTATATTAAGCTTTTGAAATGCTGGAAACACAAGCAGAATGTCAAGGATCTTCCAGGTAACACCATATTTGTTTTGAGTTGGGTAGATTTGTCTTCCTACTTTGGTCTAGAGGTGTTCTGTATGAGGTCCAGAGACTCCAGTGATCACTGTGCTCAAGAAATTGCACTGGAATCAAGAATCCTCATGGGTTTGGCTTCACCTTTTGGATAAAGCAAGAGGAGCAGTTAGAAGATACATTAAAGGTTTCACCGTGCCCCACATGAGCTACTCTGTGTGCTTTTCCCACTTGTCTATAAATACAACAGGATGTGTACACCAGAGAAAGAGAATGACTATTCACATGAAAGAGCAGTTTTGGCCCAAGAACAATCAGGTGTAAAATGCCCATGAGTATATTTATCATGGAAATTTGAAGTAGGCTAATAAAACCTCAGAGGACGAAGGTTTTGGAACAGCCCTGCAGTACAAGTACTGAGAGCAGAAAAACACCCCCAAAGCCTAATTATTTTTCAGATTGAACTTGGTACATTTATTACAGGGATCATAACATGATTTTGCAATAACTGGGGAAGAAGTTTGGAAATCCAGGATATGTCTCCCAGTCCAATATTCTTAGGTTTGTACCTATCTGTCTTTGGAGAGAAAGGTAACACCTCCGTAATTTCCAAGGGAGGCAGTGTAACTTCCATTAGGAGCAGCATTGGACCAATTGTGTGAATGTTATTTGCAATAATTTTTTCCTCTCCCGTTTCCCCTATGGATATGTCTGCATTTTCAGATCCCAGGGAAAAAAAAAAAAAAGAAAAAGAAGAAAAAAACCCCATCTCTACCCAATGGGGACCTCCCTCGTTCTCTCTTCTGATGTTTGGTTGCTAATTTGCACTTTTCATACACCCAGAAGCAAATGCCTGTCTGACACAAAATAAAAGAAGATGCTTTAAGAGCTGTTTGGTTCTTTAGGAAAAAAATTTTTGAAAATAAAATGTCCTCACCAAACAACTCACCAATGCCCACTGACATTCTCCATGGTGTGCCTGACAGAGGCAAAATGTAGCACAATGCAGAACAAAGAGGTATTTTATATGCCTAGCAGAAATTCCTAAAAGTCTTTTTTCTTTTCTTTTTTTTCTGGGCAATTATCATAGCTCTATTTTTTTTTTAAAAAAAAGCCCATGCAAGTACTGAGAATCTATTACCTGTAAAGGTGGAGAAAGGATGGGATGAAAGTAAAATCGCTTTTTCCCTTATATTTCTTTAAGTACATAAAAATTGATTTTCCATTTTAATTAATTTGCTTTCTTACTCTTCATTTTTTCTTCCCAGTTACAGAATTATTCTTCATTTAACAGATAATAGCCATGAGATAATTTGGGGGGTTGTTTGGGGGTTTTTTTTAATAGCAGTTTGGAATCTTTGTTTTCAGAGAAGAGGCCTACTAGGCACAATTTGGGACTTGTTATTAAAGACAAACTAACATCCCCAAAGATTTTCAAGCACTTCATGCCAGAATGTGATATTTTAAAACATTTCCCATTTCACATAATTGGATGCACGTGGCTTAGCAAGAGAAAGACAGTTTCAGCAAATATAAGAATTAATGCAATTTATTCGGGATGGTCTCACAGGAGAGATATAGATTTTATGCATAATTCTGAGGAAGATAAAAAATGTTGAAATCAGTGAGGACTTCTGCATATTGCTTCAAGACCACTGACCTAAGCTAAGGTGGTTATTACAGACAAGGATGGAATTTAGAAAAAGTTGTCAAATTAGTATTCATTTTGGATCCCAAAATGAGCACAGTTATCATCACTGGGAATATGTGTTCCATCTTTATACTTTCCTGGGATGCTTAGACAAATAATTAGTAAAACTATTTCTAATGTTTGCATAATAATGAAAAAATATCCATATTCCAGGGAAAAAAACCTACAACTGAAATGTCAAAATTCAGTCCTTTATAATTATTATAAAGCACATCCACTTAAGACATGTTACAGTGACATTTGTTGAACTGATTTCATAATTAAAATCTGCCACTCGCTAATTTGGGACCCTGAGGTTAAACCACTATTTGAAGCAATCATTGAGGCCTCTGGAATAAGAAAAGGAAGTTGCTTAGATGTGTAATAATCATTCTCTGTATTTTTTATATATTTATATATAACCACTATGTTAAATGAACATCTCCTGCATATTTTCTGTTTTCTCCCTTGAAAAAATCTATAGGGCAGAGTAGTATTATCTCCTTTTTTAAACAGGGGGAAAACAGAAGAGTGGATTATATAGATATGGAATCCTGTTGTTACTGTCAATAAGAGTTTCCCTATTTATTTCAAGAGAGCCAGCAGTTCTTCCTTTTTTTTATCAATTATAGAAGTGTAAAGCTATAGCATTTTGACATTTTGAATCACAGAATCATTAAAGTTGGAAAAGACCATAAAGATCATCAAGTCCAACCATAAATCACAGAATCACAG
>NW_010548116.1:2623-3164 GCF_000687285.1 Phaethon lepturus | reverse complement strand
CAGGTGGCAGAGCTTAAAGAGGGAGTGGAGAGGCTGAGGAGCATTAGGGAGTGTGAGAGGGAGATAGATTGGTGGAGTCACACCCTGCCATCCCTTAAGAAGGGGCAGGTAGTGGAGGTTCCACAAACAGCAGGAAATCCCCTGCCCTCTTGCTGTCAGGCAGAAGGGGACCTAAGAGATGAGGGGAAATGGGAGGATGAGGGGAAGGCGACTGGCCTGGCTGAAC
Organism: Phaethon lepturus; assembly: GCF_000687285.1. NCBI lineage: Eukaryota > Metazoa > Chordata > Aves > Phaethontiformes > Phaethontidae > Phaethon > Phaethon lepturus. The sequence goes on along the minus strand of NW_010548116.1, from coordinate 2,938 downwards.
AGCGAGATTTTGCTGGGTCTCAGGGAAAAAAGGAGAGTTTATCACCTCTGGAAGAAGGGGCAGGCAACTCATGAAGAGTACAAGGATCTCGTTAGGTCAAGCAGGGACAAAATTAGAAAGGCAAAAGCTCAGCTGGAACTCAATCTGCCCACAGTTGTAAAGGATAATAAAAAATGCTTCTACAAATATTCTAACAACAAAAGGAGAGGCAAGAAGAATCTCCATCCCTTAGTGGATATGGTGGGGAACATTGTCTCCAAGGACGAGGACAAGGCTGAGGTACTTAATGCCTTCTTTGCCTCAGTCTTTAATAGC
>NW_010548116.1:0-2602 GCF_000687285.1 Phaethon lepturus | reverse complement strand
GAGGACAAGGTTGAGGTACTTAATGCCTTCTTTGCCTCAGTCTTTAATAGCCAGTCCAGGTATCTGCAGGGTATTCAGCCCCCTGAGCTGGAAGATAGGGATGGAGAGCACAATAACTCCCCCATAATCCAGGAGGAAGCAGTTAAGGACCTGCTACGCCACCTGAACATTCACAAGTCCATGGGGCCTGATGGGATCTGCCTGAGAGTACTGAGGGAGCTGGCAGAAGAGCTTGCCAAGCCACTCTCCATCATTTACCAGCAGTCCTGGATAACAAGGGGAGGTCCCAGATGACTGGAGGCTTGCCAGTGTGACGCCAGTCTACAAGAAGGGCCAGAAGGAGGATCCCAGGAACCACAGGCCTGTCAGCCTGACCTCGGTACCAGGGAAGATTATGGAGCGGTTGGTCTTGAAAGTGCTCACAGGGAATGTGCAGGACAACCAAGGGACCAAACCCAACCAGCATGGCTTCAAGAACTAGCTGGATGGTCAAGCCCAGAGAGTTGTGGTCAATGGACTTAAATCCAGTTGGCAGATGGTCACAAGTGGTGCTCCCCAGGGCACACTGTTTGGGCCAATCCTTTATCAATGATCTGGATGAGGGAATCGAGTGCTCCCTCAGTAAGTTTGCAGATGACACCCAGTTGGGCGGTAATGTTGATCTCCTCGAGGGCAGGAAGGCTCTGCAGAAGGATCTGGACAGGCTGGAACAGTGACCTGAGGTCAGTTGTATGAGGTTTAATAAGGCCAAGTTCCAGGTCCTGCACTTCGGTCACAACGTCATGCAACGCTATGACAGAAAAGGACCTAGGGGTGCTGGTTGACAGCCGGCTGAATATGAGCTGGCAGTGTGCCCACATGGCCAAGAAGGCCAACAACATCCTGGTCTGTATCAGAACAAGTGTGGCCATCAGGAGTTGGGAAGTGATTGTGCCCCTGTACTCGGCACTGGTGAGGCCACACCTTGAATCCTGTGTTCAGTTTCGGGATCCTCACTGCAAGAAAGACATTGAGTTGTTGAAGCATGTCCAGAGGATGGCAACGAAGCTGGTGAGGGGTCTGGAGAACAAGTCTTAAGAGGACCAGCTGAGGGAACTGGTAGTATTTAGCCTGGAGGTAAGGAGGCTCACGGGAGACCTTATCACTCTCTGCAACCACCTGAAAGCGGGTTGTGATGGTGTGGGTGTTGCTCTTTTCTCCTTAGTAATTAATGATAGCATGAGAGAAAATGATGTCAAGTTGTATCAGAGGAGGTTTAGACTGGAGATTAGGAAAAAATTCTTTACTGAGAGAGTGGTCAAGCATTGGAACAGGCTGCCCAGGGAGGTTGTGGAGTCACCATCACTAGAGGCATTCTAAAAATGCCTAGCTGTGGCACTTCAAGACATAGTTTAGTGGGCATTGTGGTTTTGGGTTGATGGTTGGACTTGATGATCTTAAAGGTCTTTTCCAACCTTAATGATTCTGTGATTCTGTGACATAAAGCTGTGGGAAGAAGGAAGGGGGGGACGTTTGGAGTTACGATGTTTGTCTTCCCAAGAAACCATTACACTTGCTGGAGCCCTGCTTTCCTGGAGACGACTGAACACTTTCCTGCCAATGAGAAGTGGTGAATGAATTCTTTCTTTTGCTTTGCTTGCATACTTGGCTTTTGTTTAACCTATTAAAAACTGTCTTTATCTCCACCTACAAGTTTTCTCACTTTTACCCTTCTGATTTTCTCCTCTATGCCACTCTGGGGGGATTTAGCAACCAGCTGTGTGGTGCAAGGTTGTCAGCTAGGCTTAAACCACAACACTGTGTTTCTATGAACAGAAATAAAAATAGATTTTTATGTCAAATAGAAACTGCTCTCCACTCATTTTGCCCATCCTGCTTAGTAGATAACTTTTAGGTTATACATCACAGCGTGGTGTCACCTGCCTCTTGCAGCTGCCCTACACAAAACCCCCCTTTGCAGTATTCCATGCTTAATATTTCCAGAAACAGTCTTTTAGAAAAAGTGTTCTTTTTTTACATATTAGTTTGTTGTTGTTTTTTGTTGTTTTTCTGAAACTGGTTCCTTAAGAATTCTCTTAGTTTGGAAGTCAAACCTGGAAGAAAGTGAAATTTAATAATTATTCTTGTAAAATTGTATTGCAAATTGTGCTGCTTATGAGATTCAATCACTCATATATAAAATAAGCTTCTGATTCCTGTCCAGTTTATACACCTGTCTAGGACAGGCCCTCACAAACTTGCTTTGTCTGCAGACATAGTAGCAGAGTGCCTCCAAGCCACAAATATATGAAGGTTGAGTTTAGCTGTATGAGGAGCTTTTCTGCATCCTGCTTTGTGTACAAAGTCTACCGAAAGAATTCCTCTCTAACATCTGCACTACTTTTGCAAGAACTATTGTCAATAGTGTAAGAAATGCTAACCTATTAATCATAAGGCTTCCATGAGGATTGAGTCAATTTATACAAACTCAAGACTTTGTTTTCCAATAGCTGATAAAATGTTTTGCTTCAGCATAGGAATTGAAACAAAAGATACAAAAATAAACTGCAAATACTCTCTCTTTCAGATGTTGGTAAGCCTTTTTTTATCTGAACTTACTGTG
>NW_010548115.1:2326-24724 GCF_000687285.1 Phaethon lepturus | reverse complement strand
AGAGCTATGGATGTCATCTATCTGGAATTCTCTAAGGCCTTGGACATGGTCCCCCACAATATCCTTCTAGCTACATTGCAGAGATATGGATTTGATGGGTGGACATTGCAGTGGATGAGGAATTGGTTGGATGGTGGCATCCAGAGGGTGGGGGTCAACGGCTCAATGTCCAGATACAGATGAATGATGAGTGGTGTCCCTCAGGGGTCCATACTGGGACCAGTGATCTTTAATATTTTCATCAATGACATAGACAATGGGATTGAGTGCACTCTTAGCACGTTTGCAGATGACTCCAAGCAGAGTGGTGCGGATGACATGCCTGAGGGATGGGATGACATCCAGAGGGACGTGGACAAGCTCAAGGAATGGGGCCATGTGAACGTCATGCGGTTCAACAAGGCCAAGTGCAGGGTCCTGCACCTGAGATATGGTAACTCCTGGTATCAATCCAGGCTGGGGGATGAAGGGATTGAGAGCAACCCTGCCAAGAAGGACTTAGGGGTACAGGTGGATGAAAAGCTGGACATGAGCTGGCAATGTGCACTCGTAGCCCAGAAGTCCAACAGTCTCCTCAGCTGCATCCAAAGCAGCATGGCCAGCAGGTCAAGGGAGGTGATTCTGCCCCTCTACTCTGCTATGCTGAGACCCCACCTGGAGTCCTGCATGCAGCTCTGGAGACCTCAGCGCAGGAAGGACATGGACCCATTGGAGCAGTTCCAGGGGAGGGTCACAAAAATGGTCAGAGGGATGGAACACCTCTCCTGTGAGAACAGGCTGAGAGAATTGGGGTTTTTCAGCGAGGAGAAGAGAAGTCTCCAGGGAGACCTTCTTGCAGCCTTCCAGTACTTAAAGGGGGCTTATAGGAAAGGGGGACGTACTTTTTAGCAGGGCCTGTTACGGTAGGACAAGGGGTAATGGTTTTAAACTAAAAGAGGGTAGATTTTGACTAGATACAAGGAAGAAATTTTTCACAGTGAGGGTGGTGAAGCACTGGCACAGGTTTCCCAGAGGTCATAAATGCCCCATCCCTGAAACGTTCCAGGTCAGGTTGGATGGGGTTGTGAGGAACCTAGTCTAGTTGAAGATGCCCTTGCTTATTGCAGGGGGGTTGGACTAGATGACCTTTAAGGGTGCCTTCCAATTCAACCTGTTCTACGATTGTACAATAGAAAATTTTGCTGGTATATGCTCCCATACTGATTGTAGTTGTTTGTAAATAATTACTCTGAATCTTCTAATGATTTTTTTGTTGTTGTTGTGCAAGTCAGTGTCAGTTGCATTATTAAGAAGGAGCACTTTATGTCAAATCTTTAGACCTTTACAAAAACTGGCAATATATCTCAAATTGCTGTAATTAAATACTACTACTAAGTTGGTGGAGAATTGCTGCATGTGTGCTCACTTTATCTCTCTGTTTTCACGTTTGTTTTTTATACTGAACTACCAATGACTTTAGAATAAGAATGTATAAGGTAACAGAAGACTGTAGCATGTGTCCCCAGGAATGCAAGAAGTAGGAGCCTTGAAGGTATAGAAAAAAGGTAATACCAGAGAACACAGATCGTGATTGACCAACAAGGAGCTGCTGTTATAGTTGTGTAAAATCCTAAGTTATCTTAACTGATAGCATAATGGAGCTGTCCTTAAGGCAAATATAACACTGTGACAAAACTGACCAGTTGCACAGTAGCCATTGCTTCAGAATCAGGAGTGCAGTACTGATCACTCTGATATCTTCCACTGTACTGCCACATATCTAACTCTTATGTTGTTATCATTAAAGAGAATTTTTTCTTTGTGTTTGATCTAAGGTTTCATTGGTTGTTTTTCATTAGTTGGATATCTGCTTTTGAGAATTGGCTTTTTGTTCTGAATGCAACTGTGATGGCACCAGTATACTTTCCATCACTAAAATGTCCCCTTATTCCCTTTAGTGTGAGATGGATATTCTGTGCCCTCTAGAGGAGAGAGAGGAGCTGTTATAGCCCCTAATATGTCAATTATCACAGTCTGTCTTCAGATGGAGCAACTCAGTCTCAGGAGAACTGCGCCTCGAGGCACTGAGCTTTGAAAAGGCTTATATATTTCCTTGAGTTCTAATGTATTCTTGAAATCTTTGAAACACCCAGAAATAACAAACGTCTATTTCTGGGCAGCCAAACCTATGGCCTTTTTCTCTGGGAGAGCAATCCTAATTCAGAAACTCCTCAGCTTCTCTCTTTGTAAGCCTTCTCTGCTCCTAACTGGTAGAGATCAGAAAAGATATTCCTCATGAAGAAAGGATTGTAGACCCCTATTGTGTCCACTCCAGATAGACAGCATGTTTTTATAATAGAGAAATAGATATAGAAATCGGAATAAAAATTTTATCAGGTAAAGTGTTCCCAAATTGGTGCTGTGCATTTAGATTATGTCAGTTTGTACCAAGCCAAAAAGATGAATCTGAGGTTCTGCCTCTTAATGTTGTTTTCATACAATTATTTCCTGGAGGACAATATGGAAGGAGCTTTTCAAATCTCTTAGCATGCATCAGGAACATGCTATCATAAAAATTAGAAAAGGAAAATTAGGAAGGAAGATCAACAGAATCTTGATGTTAGATATTAGTCTAGAAAGATGTTACTTGAAATAAAGTATATACTTGACCTGCAAAGTGGTTAGTAAAAGGAATAAAAGAAAAAAAAAAAACCAAACCCAAAACAGCATACCCAGCAGTGTAATTTTCTTAGCACAAAATTTTTCTCCTCTTTTTTTATGCCACTGCAGTGCAAAATCAGACACTGATGGGAAAAACTTGGAAGAAATACTGCAGATGCTTCACAGTGCACTTCCATGTTATATGAGCTTTTCTGCCAGTTGTAAATGATTAAAAGATATTAGTCTTGTTCCTAGCATATTTTTACTTTGGTGAATTTCACTAAACAGAGATAACAATGCTGCCAACAGTCTGTAGAACCTTACTTTTACTTTAGAAAAAAATGACATTCAAAGTTTTAGCTTGAGAACTGTGTAATCATTTACCTGAACCAGATCAGTAATGATTGTAATGGTTCAGAAGAGAACTGGAAATTAAAACTATAAACTAAGAAAAGGAGTTTTGCTTGATAAGTTAAAAATTCACCACCATGAAATACTTAAATAGGAATTTATTCAATGGACTGTTATGACTCCTGAAGACTTGCTATAGTCTCGTGATTAACTAATATGCATTTTCAATATGTAGAAATCTTTTCTCCCTTCAGATCAGAAGAGATTTATATGCAAAACTGTTATTAGCACTAATGGGAATTATAGAAGTCATTGCTGGCAGTATTCTATGCTTTAACAGACATATTAGCATCTTTTTTAAATCACAAAGAAATAATAAACCTTTAAAAATATTTTTCTCTAAAAACTTGGTACCAGTCCAGTCAAAAATGAATTTCCCTAAATGGTGTTATTTCTTTTTTTTTGTCTAACAGTCTTTGGCACTTTCTCTATTTTCATTTTTGCATTTGGAAGACAAACATGTTGAAAGTACATTTTTGAACTTGTACTTTACTTTCCTCACTGTTTTTCAGTGTTGTAAATTAAGAAGAGGAATGTTAGATATATATTTCTGTTATTTTAAAACTCAGATTGTATCACAATTTAAAATTTTTAAATAAATAATTGCTTCCACCCCAACACAGAAATTACTGTCCTAAGACTTATGGTTATACTACAGATAATAGAGACAGAAATATGTAGAGTTCATAAACTTTAACACATTGTGGGCTTATTTATGTGCTGCCTAAAGGAAAAGTGCATGTCATTCATTGCTTGCCAAATGGCAGGAAAAAAAGAAAAGAAACAAAGGAAAAACAATATAGATAGAAGTAAAAAGTAATGAGTACAGGAATTTTTTTTCTGTCTTAGACAAGATCTGTCACCTGTCGTGGATCATCATTGAACTGTAAGCATTACTCTGACATAGGTTGTCATCAGTTCAAAAAGCCTGATCATGACACTTAAGAAACAGGACACCTCCTTTTTACTATTTTCAGTCACTAGTTCTATCACTTAAAGTGTCAATTGACCCAGAGCTCATGCCTATTCAGTTGCTATAATCAACTAAATCTTATTATAATGATTTTTGATTAATTCTACTTTTCCACATTTTATGTAATTCCCTTATATTATTTCTTTACATTTTTTCCCCTTGTTGATGTAAGAAGCTACAAACGAGTGATTATAATGTGTCAGTGGGGACAGATTCCTGTTAGCAAATGATCCCTACAGGTATAAAGTTATATGAAAAGAGATCATCCTGTCAGTCCTGATTACCTTCTGTTACTTTTTCCTGTTGTATCTTGAGATACCGCAGGAGGATAAGCATGGAAACAAATTTATATTTTTTAACATGGCAATAAAAGAATGAAGAAGATACAAATACTGTGTGAAGAGGAGGTAATTTTAATTCTTTCCTCCAGATGTCGGGAGAGGGTGGGGTGTGTCTGATGGGTATGTCTTTTGGTCCTCTACTAAGATGATCTATAGGGATCTATTTTCTAAGGTAAAAAATAATAACAAAAAAACAAAACCTACCACCAAAGCTAAAAGTAAGTTTTCACTCAAAAAAGATTACATTGGAATGTATGAAAGTTGTGTTTTCAGTATTTACACAAACCAAAGGTGCCTAATGTGCTGGCTGCCCTTCAGTCTTTATTAGACTATCTAATATATTGGGAACTTCAGCACCTCCCTCAGGATTGTGCTTTATTTCCCTTGAGCTGACTGTGTATGTAGGAATATGTGGAATGTAAATAATATGTGGATACCTGGAATGTAAAGCATACCCAGTTTGGGAGGAAATACGGTTTTGGTTTCATGATGTGGGTGGTAAAACACTGGAGCAGGTTTCCCAGAGAATTGTGGAATCTCTTTCTTTCTAGATACTTAAAATCTAACTAGACATTGTCATGGGCAATCTGATTCTGATCTGAGCAGTGGATTAAACTGGACTTCCAGAGTTCTCTTCCAACCTCAGCCAGTCTGTGATTATATGAGTCGGTGATGGGGACCATAGAAAACATATTCGTGATTTTCAGAATTGCCCATCGTCCACACTTCCAGATGATGTTTAAACAATTCAAGTTTAGCCAGTGACCAAAGTGTAATACTACAAGCATAGTACAAAAAAACCCCACAAAACCAAAATAACATGGGAAGGAGGGAAGTTAGGAAAAGATAGAATAAGGGTTTCCAATGACAGTTTTGGAATACATTCAATGCATTTACCCTGCGTTGAATTAAATTTACCTAGTATCCATAGTTTCATAGAATAGTTTGGGTTGGAAGGGACCTTTAAAAGTCATCTAGTCCAACCCCCCTGCAATGAGCAGGGACATCCTCAACTAGATCAGGTTCCTCATTGACCGAATAGTCCACCCATCAAATCCATATCTCTCCAATTTAGAGAGAAGGATTTTGTGGGGGACTCTGTCCAAGGCCGAACAGAAATCCAGATAGATGACATCCATAGCTCTTCTCTTGTCCACTGATGTGGTCACTCCATCCTAGAAGGCCACTAGATTGGTCAGGCAGGACTTGCCCTTGGTGAAGACATGCTGGCTGTCTTGAATCACCTCGCTGCCCTCCATCTTTCTTAATGGCATAATGGGACTGAGTGTACCCTCAGCAAATTTACAGATGACACCAAGCTAAGTGGTGTGGTTGATTCATTAGAGGGAAGGAATGTGATGCAGAGAGGCCTGGATAAGTCCAGGAATGGGCCCATGTGAACCTCATGAAGTTCAACAAGGCCGAGTGCAAGGGCCTGCACCTGGGTTGGGGCAACTCCCAGTATCAGTACAGGCTGGGGCATGAAGGGGTTGAGAGCAGCCCTGCTGAGAAGGACTTGGGGGTTCTGGTGGTTGGAAAACTAGACATAAGCCAGCAATATGTGTTTGCAGCCCAGCAAGCCAATCATATTCTGGACTACATAAAAAGGAATGTAGGCAGCAGGTTGAGAGAGGTGATTCTCCTCCTCTATTCCACTGTTGTGAGACCCCACCTGGAGTACTGTGTCAGTCCAGGGCCCCCAGTATAAGAAAGACATGAACCTGTTAGAATGTCTTAAAAATTACCAAAGGAGTGGAACACCTCTCCTGTGAAGAAAGACTGAGGGAGTTGGGGTTCAGCCTAGAGAAGAGAAGGGGCAGGGAAGACCTTATTGTTGCCTTTTGTACTGGTTTTGGCAGGGATAGAATTAATTTTCTTCACAGTAGCATGTATGGGGCTATGTTTTGGATTTATGCTGGAATCAGTGTTGGTAACTCAGGGATGTTTTAGTTATTGCTGAGCAGTGCTTACCCAGAGTCAAGACCTTTTTTTCCTCACACGGCCCTGCAAGAGAATAGGCTGGGGGTGCATAAAAATCTGGGAGGAAACACAGCCAAGACAGCTGACCTCAACTGACGAAAGGAACATTCCAGACCCTGTGACATCATGCTCAGCATATAAAGCTGGGGGAAGAAGAGGGAAGGGAAACTTTTGGAGTTAAGGCATTTGTCTTCCCAAGTAACCGTTATGCATGATGGAGTTCTGCTTTCCTGGAGATGGCTGAACACCTGCCTGCTGAAGGGACGCAGTGAATGAATTCCTTGTTTTGCTTTGCTTGCGTGTGCAGCTTTTGCTTTCCCTATTAAACTGTCTTTATCTCAACCCAGGAGTTTTTTCACTTTTACCCTTTTGATTCTCTCTCCTGTCCCACCAGGTGGGAGTTAGCAAGTGGCTCTGTGATGCTTAGTTGCCAGCTGGGTTTAAATCATGACATTGTTCAATATTTAAAAGGAGTTTTGAAGAATGATGGAGAAAGACTTTTTAAGAAGGCCTGTATTGACAGAACAAGGGGTAATGGTTTTAAACTGAAAAAGAGTAGATTTAGATTGGACATAAGGAAGAAAATTTTTTTACGATGAGGGTGGTGAGGCACTGGACCAGGTTGCCCTGAGAAGTTGTGAATGTTCCATCATTGGATGTGTTCAAGGTCAGACTGGACGAGGCTTTGAGCAACCTGACCTATTGCAATATTTCCCTGTCCATGGCAGGGGGGTTGAACTACGTGATCTTTAAAATTGTTTTCCAACCTAAACCATTCCATGATTCTATGAATCTATCACACTATGATTTTATGATTCTATGCTTCTATGATTCTATAATTATGGTCATTGTTAACTACAACTCCTTGAATAATATGTAAGAATATTTCTTATTGACTTCTATCAAATATCCTTGGCCAGATTTTTAACTTAGTACCAAGTCTGAGTTCCATTCAGGGTTAGAAGTCCAATCAAAAAATGTTCAGATATTTTTATTCTGGTTTACTTTGAATCACTGAATTCTGTATCGAGATAGATACAGATTATCTGCTCCATTTTAAGACATCTTTTTGATTATTCACAAAGCCTCTCATAAGTCACTGGGTTTTATCTGAACAAGGAACATAGAAATTTTATTTTTCATAGTTCATGGAATACAAGTAGTATCACTTGTTTTATTTCAATGTGTTGAATAAAATCAGAAAGCTTGTAGCTTGTAGCCCTTTGTTTCTAAAGCAGAGAGAAAAGTAAATTGAATTCTGCACAGATTGAAATATGTTGATAATATATATTGGCAAGGATAAGATTAACATTAAGTTATTCAAAGCACCTCATAACACTACAGTATTTTTAGTCCTCTTTTTTGATTGCAGCACAGTAACTATCCAATTTACATAAAAGAAGTCAACAATGACTATTGCTCATTTGGTTTCCATTTAATCCCTAATCTGTTTCTGTGTATGTGTGAAAGCAGAAGCAATTTGGCCTTGCAAAGAAAACAAATATCTAAGTGCTCCGAGCCAAAGATAAACACCAAAATGACAACTCTTTAGTATTGCTCAATGTCATTTATGCTTTAGCAACAGCATCACATCAAAATTCAGAGAAATTACTGTCCAGTTTTAGTTCAGTAGTTGGAAATATATTACTTGTACATCTCCTGTGAATTAAGTTATGCCTACGCATGTGTATAAATCAAACAGAGAGGAAGGAAATTATGCCTGTAGTGCTCACATGCCCATATTCTTCATTCATAAAAAGACATTTCGTCAATGGAAATTTAAGTGTAGTACAGTTAATGTTTCAGAGATGACCATACAGCACTCAGGTTCACTAACTACACAAAATACGAGCTGCAATTCAAAACTTTTTTTTTTAATATTCTCAAGAATCATGATAGATCCATGTAATAAAGAAAGAGAAACATTTTAGGTATCCAATAATATCTGGAAATTGCTTTTTTTTGGTAGCTATTCTGTCTTTTTTTTTTTTTCTTGGTGAAAAACTCATAAATGAGACACAGTCAAGCTACTTCCTGTCTCCTACAGTATTTCCAGAAGGATTCGGTTCAGTACATGCACAATTTAGATTTTATCAGGTTTAAACTGTAAGGCTAGTAAGTGCTAATATCACTTACAGAGAGGAAGAGTCTATTTTCACTTTGGAACAGAGATTTAAATGTTTTTAAATTAAACTGTCTTCTGAATTGTCTGTCCTTTTTAGGAGTTCAGTGTTTTTACTCCCCCTTCCCCAGTTAATATAAAATATACATTTATATTAACAAGCGTGAAAACCTGCTGGGATTTGGGAGTTTCATGACCTCAACATTTTTAAAAACAGCACGTCTAAGAAGAGCATAAGGCAGAGATAGAGGTGCTTATAAAAATGTTTCAGCTCTAGATTTTTCAGGGGAAAATATTTTTCAGAACACATAATTTCACACACAACATTTCAGAATACATAAGTATTCTTGTGATTTTTATTTAAATTGTTTATTAATTTATCCATGAGAAAATTACACAGAACACAGTAATAACCTGATCCAGAAGGAAAGTTATTCTTTATTCACACTCACATTGACTTGGTTGAGTCTTTATTTTGTTATGGATTATTGTAAGAACACAAAAGGTAAAACCTACAAGGTGGGGACTTTGTTATCCATGGGAAAAATTGTTATTTGTAGAAAAATGTAATTAATTTTTATAATGTAAGCTGTTATAAACTTAAGGTATATAAGTAACACTTGTTTATATTTCCTTCTAGAATTGATGAAGTCCGTTAACTTAATGTTCAGGTGATTGTTCCAGCAGTTGCTGCTTTCTGTCACATTAAGGCAAGCCTAGACTGTAACATGTCTGCATGCACTTACACAGATTTAGCAGAAATCACCCCCTATCTGGCTTTAACTACTGGTATTCTTTTCCTTCTGTGTTGAAGTTCAGAGAATATATATGAGATTTTCTACCTGTCTGTAAGAATCTCTGTTTACTTTGTAGAAAACATCTTACAGAAGTCTTTAGCTGAAAGTTGTAAATCTACTGCAAACAGCTGTTTGCAAAGATAGGACCATTTGTTTCATCAAGAGTTAGACAAAGAACAGGCATGTCTCCTCAAAGAACAAGACACATTGTGCCTGACACTGACTTATTTGAAGGATACAAACTTTCAAACTTTTAAACTTTTTTTTTACTCAATTTGCAAGGTCTATACTTTAGGGCACACATTCAAACAATATACAAAACAAATAATACTGTAAAAATCCAGCCATGACAGTGAAAGCAATCAACCAGTGCAACCCGCCACCAAGAGATAAACCAGATTCTGTGTCAAATCGGTTAAGACTAGGAATTGTACCTGTATTGAAACAGCTCAGAAATTTCCTATACAATCTTATAGCCACTTGTTGAAACTAGAATTATTTTTTTCTCCCTGTTTTTTAACTAAATCCTGTCAAGATTCTCCATGAAGCCTTCCTTGAACTAATGCCAACCTGGCTCAGACTTTAGGAATAACATATTTCTCACCTGAACCTGAAAGTTCATAACTGGACTGTCCAGACTTTCCGTATGTATCTCAGCAGATTACCTCATAACCAGTAAATAGATTATTTCAGAGCCAACAAAACCCTGGGATGTCTATAGAGATAAATATTAGAAAGTTCTGTGTCTAACAAGACTTGGATTCATGCGTCCAAATGCCTAATGAGAAGCAACAGATAAAGATGCAAGAAGCTGTTGAAAAAATTGGCATACTTTTTGGTTTCAGTGAAGCTATAGATTACTTACTTGCTGAACAAAAGTGTTAATGGCATTGGTATCATCAATATAAATGGCTGAATGTCTATAGGACAGCTTTCATGTTACACAAACCACTGCATGCTTGTTTTTCTAAAATAAAATGTACTCAATTTTTTGTTTGTTTTTATCTGATCCAGAATTAAAACTAAAGATAAAAAAAAATAATATTGATCTTTTAAACAGCTCAACTTCTTATCCTGCTTTGATCACTTCATCTTGGAAAATACATGTTACATAATCATTCTGTTCCTTGCTATACAAAGATCCATTCTGCTTATGAGATACATTCTCAGAATTTCCGTAAGAAATATGCTTAGAGTGGAAGAACATGTGAGGAGCAAATGTGTAGCACACAGGTGGCACAATTTAAAGCAGAGTGAAAGACGCTATTCCTTAAGACATTCTGAAGAAACTGTAATGGTCAAATCAAGGAATGTGCTTTTATATTAACAGGAATCCTTCTAGCCTGCAGAAAATAACAAACTATCTGTATTGAGTTTGGCTGTGACAGAGTTAACTTTCCCCACAGTAGTCCTTATAGTGCTGTGCTTTGTATTTGTAGCCAGAACGATGTTGATAACACACCCATGTTCTGGCTATTACTGAACAGTGCCTGCACAGCATCAAGGTTGTCCTCCAACCCACCTCCCTTCTGCCCCCTGCTAAAGTAAGCAGGCTGGCAGTGGGCAAGAGGTTGGGAGAGGACATAGCTGTGACAGCTGACCCAAGCTGACCAAAGGGATATTCCATATCATAGAATCATTTAGGTTGGAAAAGACCGTTAAGATCATCAAGTTCAGCCATTAGCCTAACACTACCAAGTCCACCACTATCATGTGATATCATGCTCATCAATGAAAGATAAAAGAAAGGAGGAGGAGGGGGGGGACATTCATTATTAAGGTGTCTTCCAAAGCAACTGCTACATGTACTGAGGCCCTGCTTGCCAGGAAGTGGCTGGACATCCCTTGCTGATGGAAAGTAGAAAATAGATCTTTTTGCTTTGCTTCCATGCGTCCGTTGCTTTTCTTCATTAAACTTCCTTTATCTTCACCCATAAGTTTTTAATCTTTTTTCCCCTGTCATGCTGAAGAGGTTTCATGAATGAGTAATTTAGGCCGCTTAAAGAATCACTACCAAAGACATCGGAAAGCAAATTATTTTTAATAAAATTTGTAAAAAGCATGACCTTACAGAATTCAGTGGCAAGGTCCTCTCTATTACTTATTCAACATAGAACAGGTATACAAAGAGAAAACAAATTACAATTAGATTGGAATGATTTACTTGTAGATTGAACCTGGTTAATGTGGCTAATGTGTATATTGAGGAGAGAAAGTAAGGGAGACCCTCCCATTGAGTCATGAGGTTCAGAGTGGACCAAAATACACCCCTAGTCTCAGATTTGGTCAATGGTTTATGACTAAGGTTAGGTAAGGGAAGTTAAGGAATGCCCTCCCGCTGGGTCACAAGGTTCAGAGTGGACCTCCTTGCTTTCTAAACTCCTTTTCAGAGAGGAATCTGCGTGTGGCTGAATCCACTCCTAGTCTCAGATTTGATCAACAGTTTATGACTACAGGAATAGGGTATCGGGAATTCTGGTGTGGTGATAATCTGTGCTTGGTGTAACTTTAGGATGGCAATAATCTAACACAAAATGCAACAATCAAAAATTCACTAACAAGATTGAGTTAAATCACAGTATCAAATCATATAAAACTTAGAAGCATAATCAACCTAAAAATTATTAAGATTCTTTAATCACACACATGTAGGTGTAGAGGTAGAGGCATATAATGAAATGCAGAGAAGAGAGATAGATATGTAGAAAGGTACCTATTAAATATCCCCCTCAAATTCAGTCAAATACTCACATCAAATGTTTGGCTCAATGGGTGCATAGTCAAGACCCTGAGTTGATCACAAACTTCAGGGTTCATGGACTCTTGAGAGGTGTTTTTTTTTAAATGCTGGTCACAACCTGCTGCACTCCAGGAGAGCTCAAAGGGTCTCATTTGAGACCACTATTTATAGAACCGGGAGATGATTGACTTTAGGCATCAGTGAGTTTCCCACAATCTAGGCAGCTGATTTCTCAAGTTTTAATGGTACTGCTGCCAGGATTGCCTGGAGATAATTGATTAGTTCTGTTCTTGTTCTGTACCTTGTTTAGGCAATCGTGTTCCTGATGATACACTCAGTGCCATTCTCCTCCTTGGCTACACAAGAGTGTTTGGTACAGTTGAGGGGTTCTCAGCTGCCAAACCCTTTGGAGACCAAGGCTTGTCAGGCAGCTGAGAGCAGCCCAGGTGCAAGGTGAAGCTGGGAGGGGAGGATGCACCACCACAGGAGGGGGAGTTATAGAGTGGCTTGGTAGGCACCTGGAGGTCAGCCAAGGTCAACCCATCACACTATCTTTCCTCGTTCCTCTGTGTTACTTGCTTGTCAATGCTCTCACCCCACATAATTTGTGGGCTTGCAATGAGATATACTAGGTAAATTCCTCCTGACTTTAACATTTGTGGCTCTACTCCTTCATAATTAACTAAAATAAACTTTTTTTTTCCCCAGTTATCAGGTACAGGATCTGACCCAGCTGACATGATTAAAGTTAAATGACAATGCTTTTTGTAAACTTTTCCTTTTCTCTTTCTCCTTACATCCTCTGTGTTGTGTCTATTTCCATTCTTTGTTCTCCCTCTCACTTCAATCCCTTCCATCCAAGAAGCTGAGCAAAGTTATTCTTATCAGAACTACTCCATATAACCTTTCTCATTAGAAGTGGTAGCAAAGTAAGGAAAATATTCATGTCTAAATGATCTAATGGAGGAAACAGATTTGGATGAAGAAAAGGAATGAGGAGAAAGGATTTTGCATGGGTTTTATATTGTTTTTTCCACAATGTTATTTTCTCTGTACCATGTTTTTCTAATTCTCTTTAGGGCTTCACAATTTTTCTTTTTTAGCTTGAGAGACTGAAAAACAAAGCTGGTATCTTTTTTTACAAACAAACAGCTTGGAAATTTTCAGTAGAAGAACTAATAAAAAAATGTTATTATACCTAATGAGAATAAGGAGTTTCACATATATACAGGACAAATATTTTAAAAATAACCAGTCAGTGATTATTTTCATAGATTGTTAAAAATGCATCTTCTTATTGTTCCTAATTGTTATGTAAATCTGTGAATGGTTAAGAAAAATTGCTAAGTTAATCAGCTGTGCTCTTATATTAACTGGTTACAAATAAATAACTATTTTATGATAGTGCTGGTTTTGGCTGGGATTGAGTTAACTTTCTTCATACTAGCTAGTATGGGACTATGTTTTGAATTTGTGTTGAAAACAGTGTTGATAATACAGAGATGTTTCAGTTACTGCTGAGCAGTGCTTGCACGGAGTCAAGACATTTTCTGCTTCTCACACCACCCCACCAGCAACTGGCTGTGTGGTGCTTAGTTACCAGCTGGGGTTAAACCATGACAAGACCCCATTGTCAAACTAGATGAAAGAAGACAGAATAACAATTTGTTCTTGGTTCTTGTTTCATCCTTGTTACATGGTATTGGCTAGATAGCATCTTTGCATTTGGGTTGCTTGAAAAAAAAAGTCGGTATGAAGTACAATAATCAGATGAAAACTAGAGGAATAACTAAATAGTTATTTGGGTAGCTAATGAAAACATACTTATTATTTCACTGTATGTACATAGACATTTATATATGCTTACATATATATATATGGATAAAAATTAGAGAAAGTCCTGGTACAATGGAGGCGATCCCTGAAGCAGTGATTTTATTAGAAACTCACCACAGTTGCAATATTAATTTCAGTAATTCTGAATTAATTTCAGTCCTTTAGTATCTTAAGGATTGGTTTCTGTAATGTGTTATAACTTATAAATCAGATATATGTTCTCTCCATGTTCCCATGCAAAAAACCAAATTGCTAACAATTAAAATATTAATTAAATATTTAATTTAGGCTTGTGAAGATAAAGCCTTAACCAAAGCTCAAGAACTAATTTGTTTTCTGGCTGTGTTAGAACAATTGCAATTTTATGCAAATCACAAAAGACTAAAAGTGAAAATGACTAATTATCAGGCATTTAAAAAAGAACTAATATTTTTTTTTGGCAGGTGCCCATCATCCCAAGAGGAATTAAGAATGCACTCTTAGTTCCTAGGCTTCCAATACTGTACCCAGAATAAGACATTCAGATGAAGATCTGATTTCACATTCAAAGTTAAGAACTCAGGTCTATCCAACTCAGCATTAAAAGAAAATCACCTCAGGCTGTAAATTAGAATTAATCTGATGTTTGCTTTAACTTAATATACTCAAAATCAGGCTGATCATGAAAATATATCAAGCAGTAAGTCTGTTCCTTCCTTTACTATTACACTTAGCTAGTTAGTATACATTTCTGTTTAGTGTAAAGAAATTGTATGCCATTTTGAGAATTTTGTAAACCTAGTTTCAGTATTGATAATTGATATTATTTATTTGTGGCAAATTATAATGGGAATCCAGTAAAAATCTGAATAAGTATGAAGGAACTGAAATTCAAACCACTCCTGTTTTTCAAGAAAGGGGGTAAATATCACCAGTGTAAAAAATAAAATAAAGCATAGCAAAGTAAATAAAGCAAAAATATATCATATGTTGAGTTACATTTTTTTTTGTTAATTATTGAGAAAAATGAAAGTGGAGACGGCTGGAGCTATTTAAAATCTTTACAGGCAGAGAAAACAGGCAGGGTTCATGAGGTGAACATTCCTGGCCCATGGCCAATGTTCAAATGTTTATCAGAATATTTTGACTGAAGCCTTTATAAGGTTTGTTAAATTTATGCATTGTGAATATACAAACAAAAGAATAAAAAGAAGTTTGGAAAAAAAAAAACCAAAATAGGAAGAGAGAAGGAAAAAACAATAATAAACAAAAAAAAAAAAATAGAAAGAGAGAAGGAAAAAACAATAATAAAGGTGAGAGAAGTGGGAGAATAATCTATCTGCAGTGACACCTGAGATGCTTTTCTCCCATTGAACAGAAAGTATGTAAGATATCCAAACTGCTGCATGTATTCCCTCATACCCAGTAAATTATTCCTGTCATACTCATTCAGTAATTTTGCATTTATAAGATGTTTTTGAAAAATGCTGATAATGAATTGAGTGATGAAATGACACTAATGCCATGATTAAGGGTCACATATTGACTCCTGAGTCACACAATTGGAAGAGAAAAGGGAAATAAAAAAGTCATTTGTCTTTTTGTGCAAGCTGATGATCATCCTATTTTTCCATTTTTTTCCCTCATTTTGCCAGTGCCCTTCCTTAAAACTATCTAGGCCTATTCTTTCACTGTTCTCCAAACAAGTATACTCCATTATAGTTATTCCAAAATTATTATTTTTTTAATATCTGCTAAGATTGTAAAACCTGTAGGTTTACAACTGAGAGGCACACAGTGCACATATGGGAGAAGCATGTCTAGTTACAGTTAGTGTTTTTGTATGTATTACATGGATCTTTCACAAAGGAAAGAATATTCTCAGAGCTGCAGAGACTTTTCTTTTTTAATAAAGAACTACTGGGAAATGTTGGCAACTTTACATGCTTCAGTGATCAATTTATTGTTTTTCAAATGCATTACAAATTCTATTTTTCATTTAGAAAGAACTGACATTCTCTGCTTCTCAAAATTGTTAAAAGCTTTTGAAGTGACATTCATGATTCCAGCAGATGCTACTCAAAGCATATGTAAATATATAAAAGCATAGTTTCTTTTTTGATTTCTGCATAATTTTAATTCATATTTGTTGCAGACAGTAGAGCAATAGAAATTTGACTATATGAAATAAAAATAAAATAACCTGTATATGATTAAAACATTTTTTTTCTTGTTATTTAAAGAATTTTTCTGTCTGTAAAAACATAAACATTATGATCACAATTGTTGAAGCCAAATTGGTCAATGTTATGGTAAAGAAAATTGTGTAAAACTGGTATTTCAATCAGAAGAAAGTTATTTACATTTTTAATTTTATAACCAGAACTACTTTTTCACCGTTTTCGCCTTCTGTTTTAGTTGTGTATGTCTTTTTGACACTTCTTCCGTCCTAACTGTTCTAATTTCCCTTTCTCTTGAAAAATTCCATCAATATAATTCCAAATGTATATCATAAAGGAAACCAGTATATTTACTACTAGGTCTTGCTGCCTTGATATGTACTTTTCTGTTCCTCTCAGTAAAATTTTCACCTTTGTAGTGGATTAGGAAACTTTCACTTCTTTAATGTCATATGAAAATGTTCTTACACAGTTGTCATACTGTTTCCCATCTTCACTAAACTAAGTTTGCAGGCAATCAGAGGTCAACCTGCTATCATCCCTAAAATTCTTTGCTTAACATCACAACTAGTCTCAATTAATAAAATTTTTGTGGTTTTATTTTCTATAGTCTTACAACAGAATTGTGTATTGAATTTTGTTTCTTATTTTTAATGTCATTTTATTTTCTACATTTCTAAACAATAAAAATAAAAATGTTTCATTCTACTTTGCAAACCAAAGTAAAATAAGCTTATTTCATTTTTTATATTAACATGCAGGGTACTAAGAGAGATTTTAAGGTGGGCAATATGAGTTTTCAAGAGAATTTAATACCATTTTAATATAACTTTCAAGATATTGTCAGGTCAACACAGAGTTTTTAGATTTTCTTGATTCACTGCACATCATTTCAATACATGAGAAAAAGAGTAGAAAAAAGGAAGCTAAAATTCTGAGACTGAGTGTCTTTGACCATGTCTTCACATACAGAATGTACCTGATTCTCCTCCTTGGGGTAGAGCCAGGAACAGCACTGGGGATGTCCCATCTAGGATGTGTGCTCTGATAGAGATGCTGCAGTGCCAGATGGAAGAAATACAAGAAGAAATGAGCAAGCTTTGTTGCACCCAGGATGAGAACAGAAGACAAGCAACATCTCCAAAAAGAGTTGGCAGAAGCAATTGCCTGAGCCCTATAATAGCGGGAAGGAAGGTATCGTTAAGACAATACAGAAATGGGAAGAAAACAAAAGCATTCAGGTGGGTGCCAGGTGGAAAATTGTTACATTCGACAGCAAAAGAAAGGCCCACTTTCCACTTGCAACTGATGGGAAAACAGATTCAGGGTTCCTGAAACTGAGAAGGAGAAACACTCAAGAGACTGGTTAGATTTTATCTATGGTGTTTTCAATCAAGGGAGAAGACTAAGGTAAGAGCAGTCATCTGCAGTAAACCAACACCTGGCTCTCTATCTAGTGTCACTAGATCACCTATTAAATAGTGGTGTAAAATTTGATGAAGGAGGAAGACTACTGGCAAGAAATGAAAATACACCTGAGAAGGACAGGGAATAGCAAACTTACTACCTAGTAAGAAGAGCTTTAACATGAGTTGACTGGAAGATGGGCACCTAGGTCCAGAATTAATTAAGGAAGAATGACAGAAGAGGAAGTTCTTATGGAATAAGGGAGACTCACATTCCGTCTCAGAAGGGAGGACATTCAAGACACTTTTCTCAAGTGTCTATGCATTAAGACAAAGTACTTAGTGAAATAAACAAGAAGAAAGAAATTCTTGTACTGAGGCAAGGTTATGTGATGATGGGAATCCCTGACACTTGGAGTGATAGCACAACACTGTCCTGGTTTCAGCCAGGATAGAGTTAATTTTCTTCATAGAAGCTAATGTGAAGCAGTGTTTTGGATTTGGGATGAGAAAATGTTGATAACATGCTGATGTTTTGAGTTGTTGCTAAGTAGTCAAGGACAGTCCAGCTTCTCGTGCTGGCCTGCTAGCAAGAAAGCTGGAGGTGTATGGGAATCTGGGATTAGATACAGCCAGGACAGCTGACCCAAGCTGGCTGAAGCGATATTCCATACCATATGATGTCATGTTCATTATATAAAGCTGGGACGAAGAAGAAGGAAGTGGTGGAGGAATGTTCGGAGTGATTCTGTCTGCCTTCCCAAGAAACTATTACATACGATACAGCCCTGCTTTCCTGGAGATGGCTGAACACCTGCCTGCCAATGAGGAGTGATGAATGAATTCCTTGTTTTGCTTTGCTTGCATGCACAGCTTTTGCTTTCCCTATTAAACTTTATCTCAAGCCATGAATTTCCTCACTTTTACTCTTCTGATTCTCTCCCCCATCCCATGGTTGGGGAGTGAGCGAGTGGCTGCGTGGTGCTTAGTTGTCGGCTGTGCCTAAACCACGACAAACAGGAACACGTGAATGAGTGTAGACTGTTAAAGAAGGATAAGGATAAGGATGATAAGGATAAGGATAAGGATAAGGATAAGGATAAGGATAAGGATAAGGATAAGGATAAGGATAAGGATAAGGATAAGGATAAGGATAAGGATAAGGATAAGGATAAGGATAAGGATAAGGATAAGGATAAGGATAAGGATAAGGATAAGGATAAGGATAAGGATAAGGATAAGGATAAGGATAAGGATAAGGATAAGGATAAGGATAAGGATAAGGATAAGGATAAGGATAAGGATAAGGATAAGGATAAGGATAAGGATAAGGATAAGGATAAGGATAAGGATAAGGATAAGGATAAGGATAAGGATAAGGATAAGGATAAGGATAAGGATAAGGATAAGGATAAGGATAAGGATAAGGATAAGGATAAGGATAAGGATAAGGATAAGGATAAGGATAAGGATAAGGATAAGGATAAGGATAAGGATAAGGATAAGGATAAGGATAAGGATAAGGATAAGGATAAGGATAAGGATAAGGATAAGGATAAGGATAAGGATAAGGATAAGGATAAGGATAAGGATAAGGATAAGGATAAGGATAAGGATAAGGATAAGGATAAGGATAAGGATAAGGATAAGGATAAGGATAAGGATAAGGATAAGGATAAGGATAAGGATAAGGATAAGGATAAGGATAAGGATAAGGATAAGGATAAGGATAAGGATAAGGATAAGGATAAGGATAAGGATAAGGATAAGGATAAGGGAGGAGAGGAGAGGAGAGGAGTTGCACTTTGTGTAAAACAGCTCCCTGGATATGTAGAGCTCCAACATGAAGCCAGAGACATATTTTCCATATCTCTAGATGAAAAACAAAAAATTTTGTGGTCAGAAGGCTGGTTTTGGTCATCTGACAAAGGGCAAGAAACTTTTTGGTGAAATAAAATATAAAAAAGAAGCATACCAGAAATTAACAGACAGCAGGGGTGGAATTTAAAAAGTTCTGTACATTATCTCTAAGCATTTTAATTTTTATGAGTTTTTGATCATTTAATTCACCTGAGGGTGTTGAAAGAACTGACTAATGAAACTGGACTACTGCTGTCATTCATTTATGAAAAATCACACTATTCAGGAGTGGTCACCACTGACTCAGAAAATTAATCATGCTGTATCTATTTT
Source organism: Phaethon lepturus (assembly GCF_000687285.1). Classification (NCBI taxonomy): domain Eukaryota; kingdom Metazoa; phylum Chordata; class Aves; order Phaethontiformes; family Phaethontidae; genus Phaethon; species Phaethon lepturus. The sequence continues at coordinate 5,126 of NW_010548115.1, read as the reverse complement.
AAAGGTGTACCCAAGAACCTAAAGGCCATTCAACCTCACCTCTTAGTCCTTAGAAAGATCATGAGGCATGTCCTCTCAAAATCCATTCCCACCTATATGATGGACAGGAAGGTAATATAATTTACCAAGGCCAATATGGCTTGACCAAACTGAGAACCTTCTATTGTTAAATGACAGGCTACAGGGAGAAAGAGACAGCAGAAGGTCTATCTTAACTTCAAGAAGACTTTTGAGACCATTTCCTACATCAGTCTCATGTGGAAGCTGAGGAAGTATGGCCTGGATAAACAGATAGCAAGAGGAGCTGAAATTTGGCTCAGCTGTGATACCATCATAGAACTATGAGTTAGAATATAAAAGAGGTATTTCTGGATAGTCAACTGGGGAACGAGTGGGATTCTTCAGGGTATCTCAGTGACACTAGATGCTTATGTCTGTGTAACTGAATCAAGCTGTAGTTAATCAGCTGAGGTTATAAATGGCAAAAGTTAAATGAGAAGAATCCCACTCCTCCTCAGAGTTTCAGACACCATTTAATAAGAAACAATAGGAAAAAATGAAACAAAAATTATAAAGTTTTGGAGGTAAAAGCAAGGAATGAAATAACACATATCACATAATTTTGCATTGTGGAAATAATTGCATTTTCTAATTCAATTTGTTACAATTTCTCTGGAAAATCTCTCAGAAATGCCATTTCCCATTGCATTGGAAAGGCAGAATATCCTCTTAATTCATATGTGGAGAAAAGAAGAAATAAATCATAATACTGGAGGGATTTTAATGAGGCAGTTTTAATGAGTCAGACTCAAATGAATTTGATAGGAATTGTTTCTCTGAAGTTCTTTATTGGTACTCATTTCCATGTCACTGAGTCTCTCTTTGGCTTTTTACTAATAAACAGTGCAGATTTCAGTTTCCACCTCACAGTTGTTAGACAACACCCATACTTACCCATACTTGCAAAATTACACCTTTATGTTGTGAAAATCCCTGAAATCTACATAAATCATAGAATCATACAATCATTTGGGTTGGAAGGGACCTTTAAAGGTCATCTAGCCCGACCTCCTTGCAGTGAGCAGGGACATCTTCAACTAGAGCAGGTTGCTCAGAGCACCGTCCAACCGGACCTTGAATGTTTCTAGGGATGGGGCATCTACCACCTTTCTGGGAAACCTGTGCCAGTGTTTCACCACCTTCACTGTGAAAAATTTCTTCCTTATATCTAGACTAAATCTACCCTCTTTTAGTTTAAAACCATTACTCCTTGTCCTATCACTTCAGGCCCTGCCAAAAAGTCTGTCCCTATCTTTCTTATAATTCCCCTTTAAGTACTGGAAGGCTGCAAGAAGGTCTCCCCAGAGCCTTCTCTTCTCCAGGCTCAACAACGCCACCTCTCTCAGCCTGTCCTCAGAGGAGAGGTGCTCCATCCCTCGGATCATTTTGGTGTCCCTCCTCTGGACCCTCTCCAACAGGTCCATGTCTTTCCTGTGCTGAGGGCTCCAGAGCTGGACGCAGGACTCCAGGTGGGGTCTCAGCGGAGTGGAGTAGAGGGGCAGAATCACCTCCCTCAGGGATCTACCATTCCTCCAGTAACAGAAGAATAATGGAATGAGTACAGGCTAAATGACTGTCATAAACTCTCTAGGCCTTCAAGTCCATCTGTTTAATCATTATCTGACCATTTTGCAGAGAAAGAACTGATAAAAAGGAGTTATCCAGTATATCTACTAAAGCCACACTCAGTTTTGATAGCAATGAATTTAAAGATTTCCTGAAAGCACTTACATGTACTGTTATATGCTGCAATATCCTGTTTAATATAATTTTATACTTCTCTAATTAGTTGACTGACAATATTAAATGGTAGTTCATTTTCTTCCTTACATGTGTTTCATGTAATGTTAGCTGAACACTGTCAGTTTTACACTTCAGAGCTCAGCAGGACATTATGTTGCTGGTTCACATGAGGATTAAACCAGCTATCTACACCTACCTGATGTTTGCCTCTCGATTCTTCTTAACAGTTGCAAGTACCTATGTGTTAAATGAAAAATGTCTAAATATATTTAACCAGGATTTAATGTACCTTGTCCTCATGCATTGAACTGGATATGAAGGTAAAAAAAAAAAATCTTCTGTAATCTTTTTAATTATCACTGGGAAATATCTCAAATTATAAGATTATAATCAAAACAGTCCTGAAAGAAACAGCAACAGATTGTAGAATCATAGACTCATTTAGTTTGGGAAAGACTTTTAAGATCATCACGTCCAACCATTAACCTAGCACCGCCCAGTCCACCACTAAACCATGTCCTTAAGCACCTACACATGTAGAGTGTCTTTTAAATACCTCCAGGCATGGTGACTCTACCACTTCCCTGGGCAGCCTGTTCCAATGCTTGACAACCCTTTAGGTGAAGAAATTTTTTCCTAGTATCTAATCTAAACCTCCCCTGGCACAACTTGAGGCTGTTTCCTCTTGTGCTATCGCTTGTTACTTGTGAGAAAAGAATGGCACCCACCTCAATACAACCTGTTTTACAGGTAGCTGTAGAGAGTGAAAAGGTCTCTCTTCAGACTCCTTTTCTCCAGGCTAAATAACTGCAGTTCCCTCATCCGGTCCTCATAAGACTTCTGCTCTAGATGCTTCACAAGCTTCATTGCCCTTCTTTGGACATGCTACAGCACCTCAGCAACCTTCTTGTAGCAAGGGGCTCAAAACTGAACACAGGATTCGAGGTGCGGCCTCACCAGTGCTGTGCACAGGGGCATGATCACTTGCCGATTCCTG
>NW_010548115.1:0-1301 GCF_000687285.1 Phaethon lepturus | reverse complement strand
CACTATTTCTGATAGAAGCCAGGATGGTGTTGGCCTTCTTGGCCCCCTGGGCACACTGCTGGCTCATGTTCAGCCAGCTGTCAGCCAGCACCCCCAGGTCCTTGTCCACCAGGCAGCTTTTCAGCCACTCCTAGAATCAAAGAATCACAGAATCTTTGGGTTGGAAGGGACCTTAAAGATCATCTATTCTAGGCACCTCATCCTGTTGCACCAGAGAAAGACCACAAAGGAACTAAAGGGTGTTTCTTTAAGACAGTGACCCAGCCAACAGCCCAGTTGAAGAGCCTCTGCAACAATGAACACAGCATGGCAAACAAACAGGAGGAGCTGGAAGCCACCGTGTTGCTAGAAAGCTATGACCTGGTTGCCATTACCAAAACTTGATGGGACAAATCCCATGACTGGAGTGTGGCTGTCGATGGCTATAGGCTGTTCAGAAAGGACAGGCAAGGAAGGAAGGTCGAAGGTGTTGCCCTCTACATCAAGCATTGGATGGAGTGCAAAGAGCTGTCTCTGAAGAATAGCCATGAGCAGGTCGAAAGCTTATGGCAAAGAATCAGAGACCAAGGCAAAAAAGGGAACCCTGTGGTTGGTGTCTACTACAGGCTGCCTGATCACGGGGAGCATATTAACAAAACTGCTCCAGCTACAGGAGGCATCATGCTCACAGGCTCTCATCCTGCTGGGGGACTTCAACTACCCCGACATCTGCTGGAAAAGTAGCATGGCAAGCTGTAGGCAATCCAGGAGACTCCTGGAGTGCATGGAGGATAACTTCCTATGCCAGGTAATAGACAGCCCTACCAGAGGGGATGACATACTGGACATGATTGTCACCAACACATGTGAACTGATTGGTGACGTCAACATTGGACACAGCCTGGGCCACAGTGGTCACGCACTAGTGGAGTTAGCAGTCATGAGGGACAGAGGGCAAGCAAAGAGTAAAGCCAGGACCCTGAATTTTAGGAAAGCAAAATTCCAGCTCTTCAGGGAGTTAGTCAATAGGACCCCCTGGGAAACTGTCCTCACAGACAAGGGACCAGAACAGAGCTGGCAGATTGTTAAGGTCAGTTTCTATAGAGCACAAGAGCTCTTGATGCCCAGGTGTAAGAAATCAGGAAAGGAAGGCAAGAGACCAGCATGGCTGAGTGGAGACCTGCTGGGCAAACTAAAGGGCAAGAAGGAAATGCACAGGCAGTGGAAGCAGGGACAGGTATCCCGGGAAGAGTACAGGGATGCTGCCTGGTTGTGTAGAGATGGCATCGGAAAGGCCAAGGTGTGCCTGGAGCTGAACTTGG
>NW_010548114.1:11734-14383 GCF_000687285.1 Phaethon lepturus | reverse complement strand
GAAGTTTCATTTAGACGTAAAAGAGGAAGCAAGTTCGGCGTGTCGCAGCGCCGTCGGTTATAAAAACCCCTCATCTCCTAAGGGACTTTCTTTCTACACTTCTGTGCTATAGAGGATTAGAAATAAAACACGTCATCTTAGAAGTCTATTTAAAAAGGAAATAAAACGAGAACACTTTGGGGTAGGACAGACCCACGGGAAGCTTTAAACTGGTTAGAAGACAACAAATTTTCTCTGTCTGGTCAGCTGCTGTATCATCGGAGGTAAGAACTAAAATATGCTATGAATTATATAAATGTATAAAAATGTTGCTCTTGCTTGTCAAAGTGGCTGGGGTCTGCTCGTGTGGGGTCACAGCGAGCAAAATGAAGATGTGCTTTTTCTGTTTTGAATGCACGTGCGTGTTGGCAGAGTGTCCGCCACTGTCCACATGCAGTTTCTGCTGCCTTAAGAAGTGATGAGAATGTGTCAAAAGTGCCATCTTCACAACTGTGACTGACTACAATTGCAATGTGGCATCAAAATGCAAAAAAAAAATTTGTTTCTCTGATATTTGTAAAGTCATAAAACCATGCTAAAAATGTTTTTCAGAATACTTTTAAAGAGCGTCTTACCAGGTGTGTTGCTTTTATCATAATTATGGTATTTTTATTGATCTTTCTGCGCATGTTAGTGTGCTGCCTAAATAATGTCTTCAAACTGGATTACACTATCTGTAGAGTAGAAATAAAAATAGGCACCATAATAGATAAACGTAAGCATCATATTAAAAAAAAAAAGTTCGTAGAAAAAAAGCTGAGACTGCTCTGAAAACAAGATGATGTTAAAAAGTATAAACAAAGCAGCTTTATAATTGTATTTTCCTGATTCACAGCGAATTTCCTGGTTTGCAGCAAATTCACAGCTTGACACGGGTCTACACACACCACATGCACCCTCCCCCCTCTTTTTTATACTCCACAGCAGATGTGACTAACGTTTCAATGCTCATTAGTGCACTATTTCCTGCACTCCTCCTGGGAAACCCCTTCAGCCTTTTCTGTCTTTCGTGCTTTACCATTTATTCTTTTCACTTCTAAGAAGGGGTATTCTCTTCTGTAAGAGCGCACATGAATTTATTTCCCCTTTACTTCAATTGCTTAGATACAAAATATTGCGGTCCATTTAGTTCGGTCATGACAACAACTAACAACTCATTAAAATAAACACAGAAATCCAGAAACATGAAATGATTTCCACCCCATAAAGACATAAAAGCACAGTGTAGAAGTATTATGTATTCAAGCCATCCTTATGAATGTGGAGCCTGATCCTTTCCTGCCTCACATTTCATGTTGTTGCTTACAGCAAGTGGGTGTGAGATGTAAGATGCATCAAACCTGTTTGATCATGTCCTAAAACAACTTTGTATGGGTATAGATGATTAAGAAAATTGTGGAAAATTATGAGCCAGGCCTGCTCTGTACAAAGTTTCACAGAACTTGAACTGATAAAACAGGCTTGAATGGGAAATTATTTGAGAGCTCAAGAAGCTATATTTACCCACATGCAGTTTTCATTGTATTTTTATGAAAGCCTGCTCCCTCAACCTCCACTTACAGATACAGCAGCACTCAAACATACAGTAAGAATGTGTTTTCTTCTAAATGAAAGAAACCAGCTGCTCCTGAAGCTCACTGCTACAGCAGCACTCAAACATACAGTAAGAATGTATTTTCTTCTAAATGAAAGAAACTAGCTGCTCCTGAAGCTCACTGTACAGCAGCACTCAAACATACAGTAAGAATGTATTTTCTTCTAAATGAAAGAAACTAGCTGCTCCTGAAGCTCACTGTCATCCATTTAGCATGATTAAAAATGGGTAGACACATGTATAACAAGAACATTCAACACTACATACAATAGACATATAAAGTATAATGTGTTCTTGGGGAAGATGTCTTTCCTCACCTACTTCCTTCAGCCTGTCCTTCAAGGAGATTCCCTCATACTCCTGAATTACAGGATTATTGTCCTCTCAAACCTGCTCTAGTTGTTCCCCCTCAAGACAGCCCATATTCCCCCATGGGAGAGGTACTCCTGTCTTTCCTGCATATCTTGAACTGTTGACATGTGACTAAAGATGAGCAGGGCTCATGTTTTCTTCTGTGGGAAGACCAAAAGATCAGAGCACAGAGGGCTGCTGAGAGGGGACGAGAGGGGTTTGGCTCATGACCGCTGCTGAAAGAGCCTCACGGCACAGTCACACAGGTCACAGATCTTCCAGAGCAGCAGCAGCAACAGGGAGAGGAATTTACATGTACAGCAGGTAGCGTTCAGATGCTTGTGCCAAAGCACCTCTTAGCTATTCCTCTTCTCTTCCGCTATGGGCAAAGTGGGCCAACTCCTATCTCAGGTAGCAGCCACTGTTACCATGGAATCACAGAGTCATAGAACAGCCCAGGTTGGAAGGGACCTTGAAAGATCAGTGGGAAAGGGAGCCTAGATGAGATTATCTAGCACCCTGTCCAATCGCTTCTTGAAGACCTCCAGTGATGGGGGCTCCATCATGTCTTGGGGATGTTGTTCCAGTCATTGATTGTTCTCACTGTAAAAAATTTTTCTTATATTGAGATGAAGCCTCTCCCGATGCAATTTGTACACGTTGCA
>NW_010548114.1:4683-11307 GCF_000687285.1 Phaethon lepturus | reverse complement strand
CCCCAGCCGGTACTGGGCTCTGCGGTTGTCTCGTCCCAGGTGCTGGGGCCTTTGTCGTGGTTTAGCCCCAGCCGGCAAATAAGCACCACGCAGCCGCTGGCTCACTCCCCCTCTCCCCCAGTGGGACGGGGGAGAGAATCGGGAAAAACTTGTGGGTTGAGATAAAAACAGTTTAATAGGACACCAAGAGAGAAGGAAACAGCAATGATAATACCAACAAAGGAACCTACAAGAACAAGTGATGCCCAATGCAGCGATTGCTCAGCACCCAGTGATCGACAGCCCATCTCTGAGCAGCAATTTCTGCCCCCCCGGCCAACTCCAGTTTATGTACTGGGCATGACGTCGTATGGTATGGAATATCCCTTTGGCCAGCCTGGGTCAGCTGTCCCGGCTGTGTCCCCTCCCAGCTCCCCGGGCACCTCCTCACTGGCAGAGCGTGGGAGTCTGAAAAGTCCTTGACTCAGTATAAGCACTACAGCTGCTCAGCCACAACTAGAGCTTCAGTGTGTTATCAACATCCTTCTCATACCAACTCCAAAGCACGGCACTATGCCAGCTATCGGGAAGAAAAAAACCCACAGCTCTGTCCCAGCCAAAACTGGGACAGCCTTGCACTTGTCTTTGTTAAACTTCATGCTGTTACTGCTAGCCCACTCTTCCAGCCTGGCCAGGTCTCTCTGTAAGATGGCTGTCCCTTCTGATGCATCTACCTCACCATGCAGTTTAGTGACGTCAGTGATACCTTTACCCAAGCCAGCCCTGGGCACTGGAGATAGCCCTTATCGAGTGGGCTTCAGATACCAAAGGTCTGTGGGTTTCAGGTGTTAAGAAAAGGCTATACTCATCCATGTGCACAGCTCATTATACTCTGCCTTCTTCACCCTCCTGATTTCCCTGTGCTGGCTGCACTGAGCCTTTCTGGGAGCTGTTTCACACCAGCCCCAGTGGAAGGTGAGGTATGGGTCCTGCAACCTACGCAGGCTCGCTCTCCAGCCTGTTCTGCTTGCCAGGTGAACTCTGCACGTCCTGCAATCTGAGGCAGATCTCAGACCTCACAGAAGGGATCTGTCTCTATCTCCACAGCCTGGAAAACTGACTCTTAAAATGGGGAAAAAGGTACTATGCATGGATCCACAGGACTTGAGTTCCCTCAAGGCAGGGAGACTTTGTCATCTGGGGTCCCACCTAGTAAGTCAGCTAGAACTTGAGGTATATCCTGTGATAAAACTTGAACTCCAACTACCAGCAGCACAACTTTAGTGCCATTCAGAGCCTTGCTCAGGGTTCTGAAAGCCAGACATATTAAAAATAATCTTGTCTCTTCTCTGAGTTTCCATCCCCTCCTTTTGCAATGCAAAAGAATGTTCTTTCCCCACTGAGCTGTGATCCCAGCTGGCACCACATTCTTTCCGTTCTCCCTAGCAACTTCTCATCTTGCTCGGGTTTTTATATAGGACACAATTTATCATACCTCTTTGTGTACACTTCTCAGGCTTTCCTTAAGCATTTTGCTTATCCTGAGCCAAGAACTGCCATTCTGTTTGCCTGCTCCCAGACTCTAATCTGAGGTCTTTATGCAAACATTGGCACCATCTCCAAGCGTTATAACACAGCAAATTGCTGCCACTCAGAAAATACTGGCAATACCACTGGATTCTCCACGTGTCTTTAAACATTCATCCTGCCTTTAGGCTTTTCTTCCACTGAAGAACCAAACAGAAACCCCAGAGAAGACGTATGAGTTTTTAAGTTCATCTGACAATAATAAAGACTATGTCAGATTAGAAAAGACAGTGTAAACAAGACAGTATTCTCCCTCTGTCTCCACTGTGATCTAGGCTTACATAGAATGTAGTCAGCTCCCATTGCCACAACAGTAGCCACGCAAGGAAAAATCTCTTTGTTCACCTCACATGCAAAATGCATGAGATCAAAATTGTTTTTCCTTGTGCAACAAAAGTCATGCAGTTATTTTCAGCAAGAGGGAAGTGAAATCTGAATTCAAGGGGCGTGAAACTCAAAATATTGAAAGACATTAGATATAATCCCTGTGCACTTGGAAGGCAGGTGTATACGTGCATGTTTGGTATGTAAGGAGGATTAAGAGAAGGTGCACGAGAAAGTAGAATTAATGAAAACTGTCATCCTTATCAGATGTAAATGCAAGAACTAAAGGTGACCCAATCGTGTGGCCAGCTGTTGGTAGTGGTGGAATAACAACTTGACAGGGTTACGTATTATATTAAGTGCTAGGACCAGAGATCTATGCACCTCTGTTTTGCATTCAGGCTCTCAACACTGCCTATCAAAACTTCAATCAGATTTCCTTGCAGAGCTGAGAATATTGTCAGACTAGTGCAACGGCCCTTGCCGACTACGGAGGGAAAGCTTGTAACTCATTCAGCAAAGCGCACAACTCCGGAGCATGACGGGATCCTAATCTTTTTGAATTTGCCAGTTCTTTTGTTCCACTCCTGTCTCAGACAGTGTGCTCTAAAACGCTTAAAATAAGTATTGCAGAATGCAGTACAAAGAAATGAAACCAACAGTTTCATTTCCCTAATGTATTACCTTATGACAGGAACAACATACATCTGGGTAGTAGGAAAGACAGAAGTGTCACATGCTACCTGAACACAACTGGCTTTGCCTACGCTGGTTGAGAAGTGAACAGGCCATATGTTATATTTCCATTCATTTCTCAGAATCCACATTAAAAATAAGCGTAGGAATAAGTGTGTAACGGTTCCAGATTCATGCCAGCCAAAGTTAGTGGTGACTTTGCAATAAAGTCACCTGGGCCGTGGATCTCTGGGGGAAGGGAACACCTTTTGCACTGCAAAAAGGGGGCACAGAAGCAGAAGAGGGAGGGGGCTGAGCTGATAACCTGAGTAGCTCTAGCATTTGGCTAAGACTTCTGTGGTGACGCCGTAATCACGGCTAAAGCCTCAAGCAAGGCAACAGCAGCATACTACACAGAATGCCAAGCCCCAAACATGATTTTTTTCCCCTCTTGTCTAAATAGATGGCTTTTCATTACGTGTTACCTGCCTGTGGGAAATGTCACACAACTGGCAGCAGCAGAGAGGATCCAGGGTCACCAAAGCAAGTGGTTGGACAAATTTAATTTCCATTAGTATTTTCTTCTGAAGGAAGTTTATTTTTCCTCCAGCCTTCTTCTTCATAGTGAGGAAGTGATTTCCTCTCCTCGCCTCAAGGAAAGTCTTTTCTCACGCTGTCTTCTTCCCAACATCTGCCTAAAGCCTACATCCACGCTTAGGCAGGATTTAGCCAACATTTATTATCAGTGCAGCATTTTGCACTAGCAACTGTGACACATGAAATACTTTACTGTAAAGAAACGAGAGTCCTTTCACTCTTGGAAAAGATGAGTCGAGCAGTTGACAGCAGCGTGGGGTAGTGCAGCGTGTGGCAGAGAGGTGCCACCTCCCCGTTCACACTCTGTGGGAGGATGTTCCCGTTCTGGTGCTCCGTCACAGCGGGTGCTTTGAAATAGATGGGCAAACTGTCAAATAACTGGGACATACGTCTGTATCTGAAGGGACAGTTTCCGCTAAGGATTAAAATGACATAATTGGATTAAATAGTAAATGAAGACATGTACACACTATTAAAACAAAGACAAGTTATTTGTTCCTCTATCACACAAGAGATTTTGTACTATAGGAAGAAAAAACCAATTTTTTTTTTAATTTAGTTTAACTTAAGATTTACTTTCTCTTTACTGGACCACACAATTTCTTTAGGACATCTGTCCCATTGATTGTCTCCTTGACATCTGTTGAAAAGAACAACACAGAAATCAACTTAAGAACAAGTATGCGGTAGTGGAGCTGCTAAAGCTTAGGCAGAACATTTACTGATGTGCAGATGCTTGTGTGTCCTTGCTAGCAAGTCCTGTCTTTCATTGCTAACATATCTTACGCAGCTTTTGAGACTGAGCGGCCTGCTCAGAGTGTGGAGAGTGTTAGTGACTCCGGGCCCTGATCGTGCCTTTGTAGAAATGCGATGGAAATTGATTTCAGAGCTGGTGGTACTCGCCACTAATCCCTCAGTGGAGGAGCCGGAGTACTTCTGAAATGTGCACTTCTCTGTGCATTGCACTGAAATATGTCTCTTCAAAAGTATACTGCAGATTGCTACACCTAGGGTAGTCAGTTTAAGGTCCTTTTATAGTAACTGGGAGTGATAGGCAAATCTAGGGCACAATTCATCTCATTTTGATTTAGGTGTCTAACAGGCCAGATGAATCATGCCTCCAAAAAGACTTGCTTTTTTCACTGACATTTTCATGTCTAAACGTTAGAGACAATTAATTTCATCCTGCTTGGCATGCAGAAGTGCAAAGTGCTAATTTAACGACCTGACATTTTTTAATAAAAAAGGAACCACACCTACAGTCATTGATTAGTCTGGAACAGAAGGGGTGTTACTCTCAATATGAATCTCAAACCAACATAGTTCAAAGGCAGCTGACAAACCACACACAACAAAAGTTGCTTCAAAGCATATGTGAAAAGGGGGAAACCCCTTGGCTCTTACTGAAGCCAAGGGCAAAAATATACATAGTTAAGTGTAAGCTATTACAGCAGCTGTGACCACAACCACTTCTTGTTCCTCTCTTCCCATCTCACTTGTCACTGGATGTATTGGACATGCCGTACGTTATGTTATACAGAATATACTTTGATGTGATTGAGTTAACAGCACAACAGGGAGACTAGCTGATCACTTCCCTCATTGACTCAAGTCCTCTAGAAAAACAGAGACACTCTTGTTCATGTCCAAATTGTGAACATCTCTCCTCAGCTAGTAACAGACTTGCAAATGTAATCACCACACAATGATTTTTTAATGAACTAATGGTTTCTTCTTGTCATTTTTCTGCCTGCTGGTGGTTCCTTTCCTTTGGTGAAGGATGCTGTCGGAAGGTTACCTTTACAGAATCGCCTACCTTTGCGAAGAACTAAACCCTGAGCTCTACAGCAAGAGTTCAGCTGAGCAAGTGGTGTATGAAATGAAGTCTGTTCGTTATTCCACAGATGAAGCACAAGGAAAAAGCCTCCTTCAGAGATGCAGATCTGCTGGCAAGTGCATTTCCTCAGTTTGCTCTAGAGGTAGCAAGCACAGCAGAAGGCAGAAGGATAATCTCCTACAGCCTACACAGCACCCCGTGCCTGAAGGGCAGCCATCTCCAGCTCTGCACGTCTGCCCGGGGCTGGCAAGAAAAGACACCTACCTGGTTCCATCTTCCTGCAAAAGCATTTGCAAGAACTACAACGATTTGCATATAGCCGGGGACTACGTGGTGCCGATTAGCTCAGTAACGACAGATTTTACCTGCGACAGCGGCATAGGTCCCTTCTTGGAGTCCTCAGAGATTCCTCCTCCCATGGAGTCCGTGAGGGTCCCCCCCAGCGACACCAGCCGCAAGCCGGTCCAAGGCTACTCCTCATGCTGGCGGTTGGCAAGCTTAGTGCCCCACCAGCAGCCCCTCTCCGACTCAGCCCTGAACGACTACCTTGAACAGAAGCTGATGGAACTGTATAAGCAGTACATTATGGATAGCACAGCAAACAGGGCATCCCCCACTCAGATCCTGGCCTCGGAGCTTATCATGACTAACGTAGATCAAATCAGCATGCAGATATCACGGGAGAGGAATATGGAGACCACCAAGGCCAAAGACATTGTCATTAGCCGCTTCTTACAAATAGCCAGTGAAAAAATATCCTCAGAAATTAGCACACCTAGTCTGCATATTTCCCAATATAGCCACACTAATGCATAGTATTTGAATGTCTGCCATTAGAAAGCTTTTGTGTTCTGCAAAGTCAATTTTTAGTTTCTTAAGACATTTTTCTGCTTCATAAAAAAGCATTCACCATCTACCACTTAAATTAAACCTTCCAGTACATATTAAATAAGTAAAAATATCTGTAGTGTGCAGCTCCTATTGTGGACCAGGTGATTTATTGTTGGGTCTGGGTTTTGGTTTTTTTTTAATTTATCCCAAAGTCTTATTTCAATAAACCTCAGACATGAAAAAAGGTTTGGTAGAAAAATGACTAAGAGCATATGACGTTTCTTCCAGGTGCTCAGGTGTTCGCTTTCTTCTCTGTGTGCTTGACATCTCATTCCAACTTTCTTCTGTCTGGAGTCTGCCATCCTACCCCTGGGTCTATGTGAAGCGAAGGCTTACGTCCATGCAAGCACAAGCGCAGTGATCACAGAGCTACAGAAACACAGAATTTAGGGTGTCATCTAGTTCATCTTCCTGTCCAAAATGGCTTTACTTATGACATCCATCACAGAAGTATTTATAATTTGTTCTTAAAGATATTAAGGGATAGACACTTTACGGTTTCTTCTATACGAATCCAAATTATTTAACTGGTATCTTTCTGTTCAGAAGCTACCATCCCTTTTTGTGAAGCGCAAACTGTTTCCAAACAGAATTCGTCAGTAGGAGCATGTGTGTACACCTGTGTGTTTGGCACTAAGCTGAACTTATACAACGGACGCTGGTGACCCGTGATCACAGACGGACACCACCTTCGCCAGCTACTGGCAGACCTGCAGCTGTGAAGTGGTCGTGTA
>NW_010548114.1:0-4670 GCF_000687285.1 Phaethon lepturus | reverse complement strand
AGCGATGATAATAAAGGAAAGGGAGGAAGAAGAATTCACCTTTGTTAAGAGAAATGCACATTGAAAAATAAGGGCTAATCCAAAGCCCATTTGATTAAATTGAACAGTTCCTGTGAATGCAGAAGGAAAGTTGAAACGGACCGCTCAGCAGCATGGCTAACCCCTTCTTTGGTTGGGACCGTTGCTGGGTGTCATGGGCCAAGGTCATTTGAACCTGATGTATTTCTAATAGGAATGTCCTTTTTTTGTAAAATTTCAGTAAGTCTTAAAAACAAAGAAGAAAAAAATAGCTGCCTTGTGGGCAAGGATGGTTCCCTTCTTGGAGTCTGTATAACTTATAACACATTGTCAATGCCAATCCATCATTGGCTGAGTTTCTAAGTATCAGTATAATATAAATACTAATTTATAATAAATAGTCATAAAATGTCTTCACATTATTGATTCTACAGTGTCGTTTTGGCCTTTGTGTTCTTTTTCTTTTCTTTTTTTTTTTTTTTTAAGGCATGCCTTTATTTCAAAAACAAATGTAAAGTAGTAAACATGTCAGTTTATTCTACTGTTGCTGTCTTTCCAGTGATTACTTGGAGAACTCAGTATGTTTTCCTGCTTGTGCAATGAAGGGATGTCCAAAAAACAGTTGCCATAAGAACCTTTGATGTGTGACTCCAGATACATCTGTATATCTGTTGCCATAGCAGCCTACCCAAATACTATGATTCAACAATTCAAGATAAATAATTTCTGGTGTATATTTCTAGACTGGGATCAAATGCAATTTACAACTAGAAAAAATATGCTATTTTTAAGAGAAAATAACATTTTAAATAACATAGTAATGCATAAAAAACCATGTAAAATAACATGGTAATGCATAGGCACACGCGTGTGTTCTGCATGCAAAATCCATTACGAATAGGTCTCGCAAATCTTTTGAAACTCTCCCAGAATAAAAGGACACACTATAATCTATGAAAATGGCTTGCAGAGGACAGCAAAACGGAGGAAATACAGTGATTTTTATGTCCTACGTATACGGATTCAGGCTTTTCAGAACACGGGGTTTTTGTTCATGCCTATCGACATTCACATCACCGACTTTTAGTAGCAAAAGATGTAGCAGAAAGCAACTTCAGAGTCGAATGCACAAACCAATACCCTGGCTGAAAGATCTGGCACCTTCATCAGAGAACAGTCGATTCGTCCGCTCGGCTCTCCCCGCTCCGCTGGCCGCGCCCTGCGTGAACAAACCAGCATTTTATCATCCGCTGCTCAGAAACCCGGGTCTTGGTTTCCCCCCGCAGCCGGGGGGGCTGTGACCGAGACCCGCGGGCAGCCCCCGCTCGCCACGGCCTCCCTCCTCGGAACCGGCGCGGGGAGCGCGGGCAGGGGCAGCTGGGGGAGAGGGGCTGAGAGCGCTGCCCGACCCACGTGCAAACCTCCTCTGGTTGTCCGGGTGGGCTCCCCCGCCGGGGGGCCGGGGCCGGAGCGGGGGCTCGGCGCTCGGAGCACAGCGCTGTTACGGCAACGCGCCACCAGCCGCGGGGGAGACGGACAAACCCTAAAATGTACGAAAGCGCGGCGGGGGCCTATAGAGGGGACTTTTGATACATTTGATTAATCAATCAACTGCAAATCCTTCCCTTCTCACGCAGCTTTCTTCCAAGCCAATCGCTTAATGTAATCGTGGCTGCTTTCAAGTAAGGGTCTTACTTTGTGTCGTCAGACTGACATTCATGAATTTTATTCATGGAAGAGTCATAATCATTGCAGAAGCTGATTTATTCCAGAAAGACAGCATCAACGACTTCCTCCCCGCATATGGTTATTTTCTTTTCCCTGCCTAAATATAAATCCCCGTTTCGTTTTGACCCCTGTAGGGTACCTGCTTCTCACATGAATACCGGCCGCCTCCCGCTATCTGAAGCAGTACCAAGTAGCTCTTGGATTTAAGGCAGTTTCCACATAAACAACTATTTCTTACTTTCCACTGTGCTCAGCTGAAAGTTCATTTACATCTCTGTCCTTCCTCCATTTAAAACTAATCTTCCTCTGCACAGGTACCTCTCTAGGTGTGGCTCTTTAATGCTAAATGCACTTAGATAGCAATTAGGCTGCTGTTAGCATGAGTCGGGTTGTTATCTAAAGCGATTATCATCTTCTCTCTCCTCCCTCCCTCTCTCTCCTCCTCTTCTCCCTCAGGGTCAAACGTTTAAAGAGAGACATTCCAATTTTTTTTAGCAGCTCCGTTAAATAAGTAATTTTTAGCCAGGGGCGCATCGTTTCTTGACACAAGCTTACCAACATGCTGATGGAGTCCCGGTGGCTGGGGAGTGCGTGCTGGAGAGTTTGAATTCTGCCCTCACAATACTTCCTACTGACATGGCTATTTTAATATGAGAAAGATCACTTAAGAAGGCAAAGAAAATTGTAATGAAGATTTCAGTAACTGTGTGGTTGGTATTTTGACCAACTATCAAGAAACTGATCTCAGAAGGACAGTTTATAACCACCTTCAGCATACTCTAGCAGCTTCCTTATGTGTTTATTTCGGTTTTACAGAACATGTTACTCATTGCTGATAACGTGATTATAGCACCTAGGAGTTATATTGTTTATATATAGTGTAAACAAGTGCCTCGCAGAGTCTGAGCCCATCACTGTGGCAGATGAACACTACCTGTGTGCCTCCAGAAAGACCGGGTGTGCAGTGTGATGAGAAAAATCCTTGCTGGGGGGAGAAAAGAGAGAGAAAAGGAGGTTGTCAGATTTATTGCAACCTGTAGCTCCAGCCCCTTTCCTGGCTCTGATTTCTTGTCCATACCAAGAAGCAATGGGAGAAAGAAAAAGGGATATAAAGTGCAGACTGGGCTTTGTGCTGAATGTGAAAGTGAGCATTTCATGCTCTGATTGCTGTGTTCAGATGAAGGCAAAAAGCTAAGCACCTAACGCTGAAATAAATGAAGTTCTGCAGCTCTGACTCGAGCCGGGCATGCTGCTGGGGTTTCCGCTTAGGGAAGCTGCTGCAGGGCAGAACCTTCCAGCACCGGGTGGGTTCGATGGAGCACCCTGAGGTTCAGCTCATTCCCCTTCTACTGTCCTTTCAAGGGCTGAAGCAATGGGGAGTTATTTAGGACTATCCCTTCCCTGACCTTCTTTCTACCATGGCTTTCTCCCAGAGATAGGACCTGCTGGGGGTGTAACCAGCTGCCCATATAAATGTCTTGGGCAGGAGGGAGGTGGGGACTACAGGTTGTATTACCATGTTATTCTATCAGAATTGCTGTAAAATACCTTTGTTATTAGTGTAGACAGAGGAGGCATCCCTTGTTCTCACAGATTCAGGAGGGACAATTACCGATTTAGGGAGATCACCACATTTCAGTGATGACTTACTACAGATTTTGAACCAGTATCGAGATACAAAAGGCCTGCTGCACTTCTGCTAATTGAGGAAGTTAGTAACTGGCCACAAATCTAGTTAAATGCAGCCTGCTGGGCTCAGAAAGGCAGCTGTGTGCCTACGACAGCTGGCGGGGGTCCCTTTGGCGTCTCTGGGGTGTTTGCAGAAGCTAAACCGCCTCTGTCAGCCTGACGAGACCACTAGAGAAGGTGCTCGGAAGGGGCGGGGATTTCTCCAGCTGCATTAAGTACACACGGCGTGGACACACCAGGCGGCTTAAATCGGTGTTATTGACATCTGCCAGGGTAAATGGGCAGGACTGGCCTCTGGTCAGTGGAGCCATGGCAGCTAACATGGGCCGAGACCCAGCTCCCAAGATGTAGTCTGCTGGGTAAAACCATCACTGTCTTAGAAGACTATATATTCCTAAGGTTTAGGAATGTATAGCAAAAAATTACTAACATGTAAAGGAATGGAATTTTAGGTGAAAACAGAATTATTCTGTTCATTGCAGTGTTAACTGCTGTTTCTGCTGTACCGGGAAGATCTGGCTTGCCATCTCCCCAGCATTAATGCCAATAGGATTAGGGTGGCTTTTCAGAATATTAAGCAGGCTTTCTAAGGGCTGAAGGGAACCCTGTTCCCGAGGATCGTTCTCAGACCTTCCTACATCTCTTTCAAAGCAAAAGTTGGACGAACTACCTTGCCTGAAGTGGAAATCCCCTCACGGAATATTAGCAGTGCCTCTTTTCGAATTAACATCTGATTTATTACTGTGCGCTGTTCCCGCCCCGGCGTTATCCTCCTGCTTTGTCTTCCCAAAAGGCTGGTCACTGCGGGCTCCTGTCCTTTTCCCATGCCAAAACCTCCAGGGCTCCCCCGAGGTTTCCCTCCTTCCTCCTGCCACGCTACCCGTTTGGTGGTTTTATGTGCCAGGCTTGGCCTGCTGTGCTCTCTAACCTCCCCTCGTCCCTCTGACCCGCCTCGCAGAAGGTGATCCTGGCTCCCCTGACAACCAGGAGAAGGACCAGTAAGATGGCACAGCTGGATACCGAGCATCTGGCGGGAAGCACTGGCGAAGGGTGATGGGGAGACATCAGGAGGGCTGGGGTGGCCGCAGAGGCCCCGCGGCAGCAGCGAGGGAACCCGCGGAGGCAGAGGAAGCCCTGGCAGAGCGGGGTTTGTGAAACGTGCCGGGGGACGGCGGGGAGCTGGGGAAAGAGGTTTCACGTTTTTCCTCACGAAGACAAGCCTGGGGGGCGGCAGC
>NW_010548113.1:0-7168 GCF_000687285.1 Phaethon lepturus | reverse complement strand
TCTAGCTGGGCTTTTACCCTTCTAATTTTGTTTCTGCTTGACTTAACGAGATCCTTGTACTTTTCTTGAGTTGCCTTCCCCTTCTTCCAAAGGCGCATCACTTGAGGAGGATACTTAGAATTTAAAATTCACAAGAAGTTAGGTATGTATGTTTACTTATAATATAGAAAATAATCTTTTCCACTAATTTATTTAGAATTGTGAGCAAATAAAAGTAGGCGTTAGAGTAGAATTCCAGGCATACAGTGTAACTTTTGTCACTGTATATGTTTTTACATTTCTTATTCATCTACATATGGAAGAGATAATAAAAAGTTGTGATGAATGGTTTTCCCCACTGTCAGAGTGAGGTAAGCACAGTATTCAAATAATGCTTAAAACCAAAACCCTTTCCAGACCACCAGCTTTTCAGGTGTTGAATTCTCTTCACACACCTGGGAACCTAAAACTAGGTTGGAAATTCCACTAGGTAAAAAGCACTGAAGAGTACTCGACGCTGAAACCTGAAATCTATGTGACCTTTCAGAAAATACAGGCTATTCCTAAGACTCAGGAAAATAAAGTGATGAAATCATTATGTTTATTGACTTTCATTCGAATTTTGTTCATCCTGGGCTTCAGGCCAAGGTAGTTCTGGGGGAATTCCATACTTAGGCCCAGAAAAGGAAACACTTGTCTATATTGCACATTAAATAAAAGCACTACAGGAGAACTATGTTAATCTCTTGCAAGTCTGGAATACTCTCTCTCTGAGAGAGGTAAATTGGTATGCAGAAAGCAAATACATAGGCAAAGGTACAGTAGACTAAATCTTATAAATATTCTACCTGACACACCCTGCTTTTTCTACAGAGGAAGTCCCTATCGCTATCATTAAGAAAGTAAGCAACAAGTTCACATATTTACCTTCAAAGGAGACATCAGTTCATGCTTAATGTCACTATGCAGGAAGTGTCCTATGGCAACACACTGATTTTTTCTAGTTGAAAGATAATTTTTGTTGAGGTCTTTTACCTCATATATGGACTGGGCTTAATCATTGCTTCAGTGCAGAGTTTATTCAGCAAATACTTTGTTTCCTCTCTGTGAAATGAGGATTTCTCACTTTGGTTAGCCTGAACTATTGAGAATGGAAAACAAAACTTTTTCCCCAATTGTACATAAAATCCCTAGAACAGGACTGAACTGTACTCCATGTCAGCACATAAATAACAATAATATTTTTGTTTACTATCTGCTGGTTCTTCTGATTAGATTTTCATGAAGATACAGGGTAATATACCCTAATATTTATTTAGAGTGTTTCAAATGACCTGAATATGGGATGAAGCAGGAGGAAAACTAAAAATCCTAAAAATCACGTTTAACTTTGACCCACAGAAACCGTAAGGATAGAACCTGTGCTCAGAGCACAGTGTAGTCACACTATCAGTACCCCATTGCGATGCCTTTTAAGCATGCTGCTGATCTGAATCACCTTTTGGGTGAAAGGTCCAAGTGGGAGCAAATATATGGCACAAATTTAGGCTATACTTCCTCTTTTTTCTTTTTAATTCCCAGAAAAGCAGTTCATTGCTGGCCAAACCACCACAGGAGTCAAAAAAAGGACAACATTCTTTTTGAGGATTTTCTAGAGGCATTATGCATGTTAGGGAGGTACAAGTACTTTTCATTGCTGAAACTTAGTTTATTACACCAAGTACCAAATAGTACATTTTAAATGGATGTTAAAAGAAAACATTAAACAGATATTTGCTAATGTGCATAGGCACTCAAAATAGGTTAGGAATGAGGTTCAACAAGGCCAAGTGCAGGGTCCTGCATGTGGGTCAGGGCAACCCCCAATATCAATCCAGGCTGGGGGATGAAGGGATAGACAGCAGCCCTGCTGAGAAGGACTTGGGGGTCCTGGTGGATGAAAATCTGGACATGAGCTGGCAATGTGCGCTTGCAGCCCAGAAGGTCAACCATCTCCTGGGCTGCACCCAAAGGAGCGTGTTCAACAGGTCAAGGGAGGTGATTCTGCCCCTCTGCTCTGCTCTGGTAAGACCCCACCTGGAGTCCTGCATCCAGCCCTGGAGCCCTCAGCACAGGAAAGACATGGACCTGTTGGAGTGGGTCCAGAGGAGGGACACAAAAATGATCAGAGGGATGGACAACCTCCCCTGTGAGGACAGGCTGAGAGAGCTGGGGTTGTTCAGCCTGGAGAAGAGAAGGCTCTGGGGAGACCTTATTGCAGCCTTCCAGCACTTACAGGAGGCTTCTAAGAAAGATGGGGACAGACTTTTTAGCAGGGCCTGTTGCAATAGGACAAGGGGTAATATTTTTAATATGAAAGAGGATAGGTTTAGACTAGCTCTGAGGAAGAAATGTTTCCCAATGAAGGTGGTGAACCACTGACACAGGTTGCCCAGAGAGGTAGTAGTTTCCCCATCCCTTGGAAACATTCCAAGTCAGGTTGGTTGGGGTTCTGCGCAACCTGATCTAGTTGAAGATGTTCCTGCTCCCTGCAGAGGTGTTCGACTAGATGACCTTTGAAGGTCCCTTTCACCCCAAAGATTCTATAATTCTATGATTCTATGGTAAGAACATTTAATGTAGGGTTTTAATATTCTATGGCTGAGATTCTGTCTCAGTTTACATCTACCTGCAAATCTACTGAGTTCAATACAGGTGCCCTGTATAACAGTGTAAGTGAGAAAAGAATCTGACCTTTTTTGTCTGACTTTGAGACAGTGTTTGTAGCCTTGAAGTCCTCAGAAAATGAACATGCTCAGATTTAGATTTTAAAAACCAGCTTAATCCCTTCCTCCATCAAGACTGTTTAATACATCCTTCTGGCAATTTTTTCAAATATTCTTTTTGTTGGCATTGTCAGATGTTTGCAATGTCTGTGAAGTTAAGAAAGTCTCTCTGTGTGGTGGCCATCCTTCCCTGAGCCACTGGATCACCAGCTGTGAAAGAAAAAAATAAAATACAAAAACTGTTTGAGGGGTTTGCAAAATAGAAATATACATAATATACTTGAATCATATCTTTTGGATAGTTTGTGGGATTGGAGCCAGACTGCGGTTGTGCATATTTAAATTTAAAGTGTTTAAAGACAATACATCTCTCTTGATATCAGTTTCCTCATCAATGATAAGTAAAGGACAGTTAAAAAAAGAGGAAGAAGCAAAACTGGTAGGAAACAACCCGGGATTTTTTATAAAAAACTTACCACTCCTCACAGAGTTTATAGCCTGAATCAAAACCACCACCTGGTTTAGAGTTCAATAGAAGAGAATAAAAGGATTATTTTAGTTTTGTGTTTTGTTTTCACTGTTCAGGGTTATTCCATAGAACAGAATATAAAACAATGAAAGGAAAGAGGTTCTCTAAAAAATAGCCCCACATTTTTTCCCTTTTTTTCTTTTTTCCGGGGGGTGGGGGAAGGGGAGGTTGCTCCCTGTTGTGCTCTCTCCTCTTCTGAGAAGAGGAAGTCACATTATGAAAAATAAGGAGACAAAACATTATAGTACTCGTAGTAGATGCCTGATTCAGGAGATGGCAAGCTCCTCCTCTGCCTGTCCCTGAACGGTCTTTGTCTCTCCTGGTCATCTGATTTACCCACAGGAATGAGTAAAGGTTTTTGCTAGTTACTACCGGTGATTCACAATTAGACAATTTTTTTCAATTCCACAGCACAAAACAAAACCCTCCAGTTGATTAATCTTATTTACCTACTTGGCAAAGGAATCTGGGTTAAGGTGCAAATTTGAAATACCTCTCTGACATTTAATATTTAGTGTCTGCTTTGTAGCATCTGAGTAGCTTCCAAGGGAGAAATAGGTAAGAACAGATTTGTTTCAAGTATTGTCCTGAAGTTTCCACTCACTATAACTCTGGTTTCAGCACAATAGTTAGCTGCTTCTGTAGGAAGTTGATGTTTTGGTGGCTAAGCTATAATCTAACATGACAAATGCTATCAGATATGGACCTTGAGGTAGGATTTATCTCTCAAATCAAGACCCCCAAAATCAAGTTGTGCAGGCATTAAATATGTGTCTAAACTCTCCTTGTAAATAACGGAGAATTGGTAACTACTATCAATGAAAATTTAAGAGTAACTAACCAAGCTTAGACGTCCAGGTAACATCTTGTGTGTCTAGATACTTATATACAGGTGTTTTCCTTTGTGATCTGAATTATATCCTTAGGGTGGAATTCAGCTACAAGACCATGAGCATACAGTGCTATTCCTCTTGCATCAGGCTATCCAGTCTGGCCACCACTTGCCACTGGTGAAAGATTGTCTCTCATAGGTCCTATGTCACATCCAGCTGTCACTGACTATCTAAATGCTGAAGTCTCAAATGGTATATGACAATATTTTGAGGCAACTTAATTAAGCCTTTCACAGACTGAAGTTAGTGGCACTTGTACAAAATTTGAAATTATCAAGATAAAAATCAGTGGATGCATCCTAGTATAAAAGGATCCTAGTTTTGAAAGCAATTTTCATAGGTTTTGCTCCATATTGCAGCAATGTGTTACATATCTGAAGCTTGGGACCAGCTCCAGACTCTGGGGTTAGACAGAACTGTTTAATGTGATAGTTCTGCCAGTCTTGTGTAACCAACCCATCCATGGACTGGTTGAATTTTGCACCCAGGCTTAGAATTTGTTCAGACCCTGCCGTCCACATGCAGACATGTTGTTGGCAGCTTGGGACAGCTGAAGCTAGCACAATGTTCTCAGCAATCTGTTTTGAATTGTATTTAAATTTTTCATTGCTCTAATTATCATTTTATGACTGCTTTTCAGACATATTATATGCTACTATGCAAAATTATTTGTTTTGTTTTTGTTTTGTTTTGTTTTTTTCTTTCCCCAGATATTTATCTGCTCTTTTCTTAGGATACAGTGCTTAGTCTCCCACTGGCATTTAGTTTAATAACACTATGAGCAAAACATAACAGTATAGAATGCAGCATACAATAATTCATCTGAAAATAGATATCATACACTGCAGATATGGCTAGCTAGGGCAGTGTCCATCTACTGGCCCTCGTTTGTTTTCAGATGGTCACCAGAGGTCAGTTCAACAATGTCCCCATTGATCCCTTTCTATCCATTTAACTTTCACTACTACAAGAACAAAACTCCAAACAGACATACAAAAGAGAGGAGGAAGAATGTGCTCATTGTGGTTCAACCAGAACTCACAAACACAGAAAAGATCCTCTCTATTGGCTGTTTCCTCCTGCAACTTGACTTCCGAAATAGGGCTACCCTTTTGTACAAGATACAAAAACAGAAATGCAAAAAAACCCCACCAGAAAGCATGTGACTTCCAGAATTGCCTGTAGCTTTCCTGGCACTGGGTTGAGAAATATTTCTTCATCCCATGTTACATAATCATCCTTGACGCATTGTTTGTTCCAGCTCAGTGCTGTTTTCATCAGATAGGAACCACAAATCTAATGGAATAGGAGGAGTGTCCCTCTGATGGTGTATGGGGGGTTTTTGGCAGCTTTTTTTTTTTTTCCGAGTTTCATAATTATGAAAGGTATTTAAAAATATGTGCTGGAACAAGTACTTTTTGAAACCATATTTCTTGTTAGCTAATGTTCTTCACAGTGCACATTTCCTGTCTTTTTCCAGTAAGCACAATGTTTACAGCATACAGCAATCCCATTTGAATGAATGAAAGGAAGAATAAGTAAATGAATGAATGAATGTATATTTGACATAACAGACCCTCAGGATAAATTCAATTTACTTTAATAAAATTACACCAAGGATTAATTTATCCTGTAATGTTTCAGTGGCACACTCTAAGGGATTTACTCCAAACAACATGAAGTCAATGTAGCTTTTCCATTGATTTCAGTGGGTCTGGATCGAGTTTCAGAAGGATTAAACAACTACTTACTACTTCTTCTTTTCATTTTTATTCACATAGTAAATAATTTTATGCAGGTAAACCACTTCACTGGGTAATCACTCCTTGAGCCTTGAGTATCTGTCATTGCTATTTTTCCCCAATCTCTCTAAAGACATATCTCCAGTCTCCTTATCAAACTGTAATATTTTTCTGTCCAGTTTTCTGTAAAGTTCCATTGCTCAGACATAACCTCACTGTCAAACACTTTCTTCCTTATGCTAAAACTAAGTGAATTCTTCTTTCCTTTTGCCTTGTGGAAGAGAACACCACGATCCTCTTCACAGCTCACTTTCTGGTCCTTCTGATTTCCCTGATGTCTCTGTCCTCTGTCCAAAATTCAGGGTTGGACCTCTGTCCAAAATTCAGTATATATTCTTATTTTAACCCTAGTCTGTATTCAAGGTTGGTCCAAATTTCATTCAGAAAACTTCCCTTTACACACGCTCAGGGAGCCTTGCAATATCCTTCATGTTATTTCACTTAGTTTTCTAGTGTTGATTTCTTAATTTTTCTAGTAACCATATCACATGGTCTACTTAATATCCCAAATGCAGACAGTTTTCTTGTTCCATGAAAAGACTTACACTGGACTCCATTACACATGTAGTATAGGAGCAGCTGATCACAATTCCTCAGAAGAACATGAAAAGCCAAGTTGCACCTGAATCATAGTCTGATCACAGAATCACAGAATCACAGAATCACTAGGTTGGAAAGGACCTTCAAAATCATCAAGTCCAACCATTAATCAACGTCACCATGTTCCGTAAACCATGTCCTGAAGTGCCACTCCATACATTTTTTGAACACTTCCAGTGACGGCGGCTCCACCACCTCCCTGGGCAGCCTGTTCCAATGCCTGACCACCCTCTCAGTGAAGAAATTTTTCCTAATATCCAATCTAAACCTCCCTTGGCGCAACTTGAGGCCATTTCCTCTTGTCCTATCACTAGTTACTTGGGAGAAGAGGCCAACACCCTCGTCGCCACAACCCCTTTTCAGGTAGTTGTAGAGAGCAATAAGGTCTCCCCTCAGCCTCCTCTTCTCCAGACTAAACAATCCCAGTTCCCTCAGCCGCTCCTCATAAGACTTGTGCTCCAGACTCCTCACCAGCTTCGTTGCCCTTCTCTGGACACGCTCCAGCACCTCAACATCCTTCTTGTAGTGAGGGGCCCAACACTGAACACAAGATTCATGCTGTGGCCTCCCCAGTACCGAGTACAGGGGCACGATCACTTC